>NC_139221.1:214800508-214918008 GCF_055691185.1 Crinia signifera | reverse complement strand
CCAGCCGCCGGGGATGGCTGCTGCTGCCGCCACCGGGGAGATGTGCATAAGACGCGCCCGCCAATCACTGCCGGCGCATCACCTCCACAGCCACTGTGATTGGCGGGCGCGTCTTCTGCACATCTCCCCGGCGGCAGCAGCAACCATCCCCGGCGCCTGGTATGTAATATAGGCGGGCGGGCTGCTGGGCTGATACATCAGTAATATAGGCGGGCGGCTGGGCTGATGCATCAGTAATATAGGCGGGCAGGCGGCTGATTAGTCGGTAATATAGCTGGGCGGGGGAGATGTGCAGAAGATGCGCCCACCAATGCTGCTTCTCTCACCCTCCCTTCCCCAGTGACTGACAGATCCAGGGGTTGTCATTTACCCCTGGATTCACCCCCAAACAGGTTAATGTGATTATGTCTGATTCTCATAATCAGACATAATCACATTAACCTGTTTGGGGGTGACACCCCCCTTCCTCCACACTGTCACTTTTTATGTATGTCGCTGCCCTTGTGTATTATGCCCACATGTATATGCCGCTGCCCTTGTGTATTATGCCCACATGTATATGCCGCTGCCCTTGTGTATTATGCCCACATGTATATGCCGCTGCCCTTGTGTATAATGCCCACATAAATATGCCGCTGCCCGTGTGTATAATGCCCACATGCATATGCCGCTGCCAGTGTGTATAATGCCCACATGTATATGCCGCTGCCAGTGTGTATAATGCCCACATGTATATGCCGATAATTGATCATTTTTATATGGCCCCCGAAGGGTTTTCAAATTTTCCAAATGGCCCTCGGTAGAAAAAAGGTTCCCCACCCCTGCTTTACTCCATGGCAGAAATTTGTGATACTCTTGGGAAGCGGATATTTAAGTACTTTTTGGAAACTAACCACCCATAATATACCATGGCAGACATATTGATGCTCTCTGTGCTTTTAGGCTACTTGAAACCAGCTGAACTGAGTGATGATTGAATATTAATCTACATTCATAACAATAATCCTATAAATGTGTAGGAATTCATTGTTTTATACCAGGGTATAGGATGGGGAACCTTCGGCCCTCCAGGTGTTGAATTACACATCCCGGCATGCCCTACAACAGTTTTATTATGGCCAAATAGCAAATCTGTTCCCCATCCCTGTTCTATACACAATGTACAACTTTCTACAAATCAGGAATTACAACAGTTTTTAAGGTTCTTTGGGTACTTGTTCCTAGAACGGCGCCCACGATTTCCATCGTATGGGCTCCTAAAAATCTCATCACATCCCCCTGGAATATTGCGGCATGCAATGCATGGGATGCAATGCGATTTTTAATTGTACAAGCACACATGCCATGAGATGTGATGACGTGGATAGTGGGTGTATGAAAAGGTCGGAGGACGCGTACCGTGGGGCTTGTTCCGTTCGCCACGCTTCGGGATGGCATGAATACTGGGGGTTACATCTCATTGTAAGCACCCATCACATCTCATGGCATGGGTGCTTTTACAATTAAAAATCGCATTGCATCCCATTGGCTGGCATGCGATGCTATGCAATATTTAATTCTACAAGCATCGCACACCACTAAATAAGGTACATGGTGCCATGTGATGGGCGCCGTGCTAGGAAACAAGTACCGTTCTTTGTTTTAATTGAATGTGTCAATAATTATTGCTTTCCATCCTCAGTGGTGTACGTCCATTTGGAGTCTCGTTATTAATCGCCGGCTGGGATGAGGAGCGACCATATTTATTCCAATCTGATCCTTCTGTAAGTAACCAGACATCCTTACATCTCTAGCATAAGGCAGTTTCTGCATATTTGTCTTCGCTGCAAATTTTCTGATTTACCAAATATCAAAAGTATTCTTCTGGATTGTGATCTGCTGACTGGAGGTCACTGAAACTTAATCCTGTTCATGAAACCAGCAGAGATTGTTTTTCACACTATCTTTCGGCAGCAATTTTAATATGGCTAAAACTAGGTACAAACCTATACAATCCGTAGCCTAATCACCCAATATCGGGTGAGTGAGTGAGTCGAATGTTAAATTGGTGTGGATACAGGAGGATTAGCCAACCAATGGCTTGTAACTTTCCTGGGACTGTTAAAATTGGGAGGTCGCATCATACAGTATGTACCATTTTAATATTTATCAGCCTGACCTCCTGAACCCATAAACACTATGCTATTTCTATGTATTTCTCTGAGGGGAGAAGTCTCATCCAATTCCCTTGTGAGCCACCTGGCAGCTTCCCGGAGGCTTGCATGCGATTTGGCACTTAATATGCCATTTTTACATGCCATAAATCTCAATTCAAGGAAATAGTGTTCACTCTAGGAGTGACACCGGGCAGGGCGCTGGGGGGCGGACCGGGCACGCCCCCAGCTGTGACGTCGGCGTGCCCGGTCTGCCCCCCAGCACCCTGCTCGGGCCACCGACGTCATGAGGGGGGCGTGCCCGGGCTGCCATTGTCATCAAAGGAGGCGGGACCGGCCGGCACAGTCATCAAAGGGGGGGGCGGGTTCGGCCCCTCAGAATCCACTCTGCTGCCGGGGAAGCGCCAGGCATCGCCGTCAACGGCGACGCTGGGCTTCCCCGTGAGGCTGTTGTAGCGGGGCACTGCAAGACGGGCAGGGCGCATTTTGCCCTTTAAAAATCGGGCAGGGCGCAGCGCCCCGCTAAAACAGCCTAGCGGGAACACTAAAGGAAATGGAGGAGTATTTAAAAAAATATATAGATGTGCTGCTGACTGGCTTCATGTGTGACGTCTGCCTCTGGCCTGATACACATGGGAACGCACATCAGATGTCATACTCGTGTGATTTTGGCAGTTTTTACTCGATCTGCCGGAATCAGGTGAAATCGGGCCCAAATCAAATAGTGTATGAGGGCCAAAAGACCCGTTGGGACATATGAGCCAGGCCTCATTGCAATGCAATGCATGTTCTTTATCAATATGACCATTTTGACGTCCGAATGGGGTCTGATTACTACAGTATGTGCAGACAACAGTGGTGGCCTAATTTAAGTGCTTTTTGTACTGTAACCAAATGCTTGTTTTTCAGGGTGCATATTTTGCATGGAAAGCTACAGCAATGGGGAAGAACTATGTAAATGGAAAGACTTTTCTTGAAAAAAGGTAAAGGCTTAATGCATCTTGTTATCTGATTGCTAGTATTGGTGACTGCATGTAGGGCTGCCTTCAATGAAAATAGAACATCTGTTAATTTTTGTAATGGAATAAAATCCTTTCTGGGAATCCAAAACGTAATTGTTAACGAGCTGGAATCGGGGAGAACAGTCTGCTTGGAACAGCCCCGGTGCTCCAGTAAGGATAGGAAGGAGCTTGGGAAGATTGATCACTATTATAGAGCATACACATGGTGAGAGATGCACTATTTTTCTATTCGATTTTTGCTTCTAGAAGCAAAATCGATTGGGCATCAATTGCTTTTTACAAATTTAATGCAGATTCGATCCCAATGTGCGCTCCCGTGTAGTGTAAGTTGAATAGAAAAATGGTCTTGGCAGCCAAGACTATGTAGTGGAAATCTAATAGTAGATAGTGCACATCTAATGTGTTCACTGCAGCTTTCGATTCCATGTCCATCTCCTGCCTGAAGCCAGTGTTGATCTAATAGCAAATCGAATGCACATGGAATAAAAAATAGTGGAAATAGAAAAGTAGAAAAAACTTCAGAGCAGATCGAATAGTCCATATCTAATGGAAATCAAAAACTGAATTGAACAGTGTGTACACACCTTAAGGTTGTGGTACAGCTTTATGATGCTTGGCTTTCACTTATTTTTTATTTTTGTTAAAGCTTCCAGTTTTGTGCATAAACCCATAGAATTTAGGATAAGTGCCTAGGTTTATATTCGTTTTTGTGGCTGTGGTCTTGAAAACTGGGTACTTATTGGGGTCATGTATAAAATCATTTTATCCTTTTTGTATACACAGGTTGTCTTCAAAGTGTGTTTCTTTTATATCCAATATCTAACTTTATTTTTATTTATAGATATAATGAAGATCTTGAACTTGAAGATGCCATCCATACTGCAATTTTAACATTAAAGGTATTAGAACCTAAATACAAATGTAGTTTTTAATGACAATTGGGATCAATATCTGAGCTTGTTTTATTTCTATTTAAACAGGAAAGTTTTGAGGGTCAAATGACAGAAGACAACATTGAAGTGGGCATTTGTAATGAAGCTGGATTTAAGCGACTCACTCCTGCTGAAGTCAAGGATTACTTGGCTGCTATAGCATAAATGGCTTCCAGTTACGGAGGTCGGTTGATGTAGGTTTTTTTTTTTCCTGCCACTACAGGATTCAAAATGGTTTTGTTTGCAGATTTTCTTTTTGCATACTTTCTTATTTCTACCTGTCCGACGGATCTTTTTAAAAATGACATGGGTCTAATCATAATAAACAATATAAATTAGAATAAATGCTGTTATGTGTTTCTTTCTCTTATATATTCAAGTGTATATGTTCTCTACATAAAACACTGGATGATACCTCACACTGATCCCAAAGTATGAAGCATTTCATAGTGGGAAGTGCTCTACAGAATGCATGCTTTCTGGGAGATGAGACTGTCAAAGGCTGGCTGCCGCCCATAGAACTGTATGTTGTGTGTGTGTGTATATGCACAGGTGCATCTCATTCGCAGGCACACTAGTCCATCCATACCAAAATGCAATGTATGCCTTCTATACCCACATTTCTTCTGTTTTTGTAATAGTTTAGACCAGTGGTTCCCAAACTGTGTGCTGTGGCACCCTGGGGTGCCTCCGGACACTTGAAGGGTGCCTCATGTTGGTCCAGGACCAATTAAAACTATTTATGGTCATTGTATTCGCCAAAAGCAGTGCTTGTGGCTTCCAATCATAATCCGCAAGCACTTTGAGAAAAGGTCGACTTGAGTTCTTCACATTTTTTAGTGTCTATGTAGAAACCTGCCGAAATGGACGTCGTGTATATATGTGCTGCATGACCCGCTGTGCTCGCCATGCTTCAGGCACAGTGCTTTGCTGCACTCTGCACACTATTCCATTCTCCCATTCTATTTTCCCTCTGTGCCCACTTGTATCGTGAAGTAAGAAGGGGTTAATGTCCACCATTAACCCTTCAGAGGTGGGTTTACCCTGGGGCAGGACAAGCCTACCAGGATGGGTTTGTTCTGCCCCAGAAATACTCACAGCTGGAGGAGCTGCCGCTGCTCTTCTGCAATAGCCCCATGGCTGCTCCGAGTGCTTCACCTCTTCTTGGGGCCGCTCCGGCTTGCATTGGCGGTGGGGGGCTGGTGGTGACTGGGACCAATTGGCGGTGGGGGGCTCTAGTGTACATTTGCCAGGGGGAACGACGTGGGGGTACACCTGCCTACCAGTGGTGTGCCGAGAAATGTTCCAGCAACGCAGATCAGCCAATAAAACATTCAGGCATACCACAAGAAGGGTTGACCTTTTTTTTTTTTCTCTTCATGTGTTGATCAACAATGGTCAAACCTTATTACTGTGGACCCTTCGAACGAATACCTATGTTGCACTAAAGATACCATTTTATTAATACCCTCCTCACATCACCAACATTCCAATCTAGTTGGCTAAGTTATACCCCCTTCACATCGCACAAATAATTTAGGTCTGACCTGGGTTGTTGCCGGTTCCACCAGGGTCTTGGTGCGGTGTGAAAGAGCCTTTTCAAATTACCTGGTTCAGGCAATCTGACCCAGGTTAAAACAGTTTTACCCTGGTTGCTGTGCAGTGTGAACAGGAAACCTGGGTATGTCGACATTGACACAAATTGAACAATTCCTGTTGACCTATTGCATTTTGACCTTTTGTCTGTCTGCCTAATGCATGTCAATTTTTTTCATGTGTGGATCCTTTCACTGCCAACTGATGCTGCTTTCAGACCGCAATAACGGGTAAAACGTGCGGTCTGAAAGGGGCATAATAGTGGTTGACTGGTTGACCTTTTGACTATCTATTTATCCACACCCTGAAATATCACGATTGCTTGTATACATGGAAAGAAACAATTTTAAATTTGGATATATATGTTGCTGCCCTAACCAAACTCAAAAAAACTCCATTGGTAGCTATGGTTATTGGTAGGGATAAGGAGGTAAACATTGATGATTCTGGTTCTATGGAAATACAGAGGTTGGACAAGAATATGGAAACAGTATGACAACAGAATACCTGAATTAGATGTAAATTTTCTTTTATATCAAACCCATAGCAGTTTGGAAGAGGGTTTCCACTCATACAGGAAATAAAGACTGCTGGAGCTCTAAGCTGCTTTTGACATTGGGCCGGATTCAGAATTACAGCTGATATAATATAATGTGCAGAGATTTAAATAGTATACACATGGTGTGATTCAGTCATTTTCTATTCGACTTGGACTATATAGTAACATTGAATGTTCAGTAAATAAGAAACTGTAAATAAAAAACGAGTGTGAATCGCACATGCACAGCCCCATTCGATCCTGATGTGTGGCCTCTCTGCATGAAAAGCAGATCTAGACTGTGTAGGTAAGTCTATTTCTGCCCGATCAAAAGGAAACCTAAATTGCACCATAAAAATAAAGCGGTCTAACATTTGTGGGCTGTGTGCAAAAACAGCCAGTATTCACTAGGCACACATTATAACCCACCCAAATCTAACTCTCCACATGTTATGACCACCCCACTTGCAGTGTAACATGGTTTTGCCAACTTGTGTGCCCTATTGTTTGGCTTGCTACTCTGAATCCAGCTCATTGTTCTGTGCAGGTATTGAATTATGTCAGAGCTCACAGGCTTTTGAGAGGGCAAAGTGTTGGTGCTCATGTGGTGCGCTAGTGTGTATGGGATATTGCAGAGAACTGTATCAAAGGTGATCACAGCATATACTATTTCTGGAAAAAACTCATCGGCTAAGCCCCAGAATGGGAGACAGAAGGGCACTGATGTTGGCTGTGGCTAAAGAATACAAGAAGCGCAACGGAATTTGCTGCGCTATATAAGAAACTGTAAATAAATAAATAAGACAACTTCTGCAAAAGTGACTGAACTGAATTTCTGTGTTCCACACCCTTTGTCTACAACGGTGAGCAGGGAACTCAACAGGTATGATCTTCATGAGTGGGCTCCAAACCAGTAATTAGCCTTTCTAATGTCAAGAAGCTAAAAGTGGTGTAACACTGAAATTGTGGATTGGCAAACAATTGAACACTTTCATCTGGTCAGGTGCGTGGTCCTTCGCCCGGTTTCCAACAGCAGGATGAGCTTATGTGGAGAGTATTGAGCCAAGCGTACGATCAGGCCTGTCTGGTGAAGAGAGGGCAGTAATATGGAGGGCTGGTGAAGATTTGGGCAGCAATGTTATGGTTCTTCTGATCCTGTGATCACTATGCATAGTTCAGTCACCGCCAAGGGCTATGTAGACATTTAGGAAGACCAGATCTATCCCTTGGTGTAAACATTGTTTCAGGCAGGTGTTGCTTGGGGTTTCCCAGCAGATGAAGTGTCATGTACCCCACCCCAATAAACAAAATACTCAGTATTATATAGCCCCTGTGTTTGGTTTAGAGAACAAGATTTGGTTACATTATCTGTGTAGGGATTTGAGCAACTTTGACCAGGATTAAATTATGATTATTAGACCACCCCGATTATCTCCAAAATGGCAGGTGTTGCCAGTATGCAGCGGCTAGTGCTTATCCTGGATGCATGTTTGTCATTTACTTGGGGAAGAGCTGGCACCTGGCTGCATATGGGAAGAAGACAAGCCAGCAGTGGTGACCTGGAGCAATGTCGATGACCATCCATTCACCGTGCTGCGGAGAAATTTGCCAAGTAGGTGCGGGCGTTCGCATGTCCAGCATTATATGGTTCACAAACCAGAATCTGGGCCCATGTGGAGTATATGCCTTGATGGGTTAGAGCTGTATAGTGACTCAGAGGACTACCATGATATTAGGCAGATGGTTTTAATGTTATGGCTGATGAATGCATATTTACTTTTTGCAGAAAAATACTAATCAGATAAACATCAAGTACAATACAAAATCAACATTGCAATAACTAAACTTACAATTGAGGAAGTCTGTGATTTTTGTTTTCAACACTGACTAGAATTTGTGTTAAAACAATGGCTAATCAGCCTGCTGATTGGGCATGGTCCATGCAGGATTGGCTGCACACACTACACAAGTAATGAGCAGCTGAACACGCCAGTCATTACACTGAACAGCCAGGGATACAGCTTACCAGATTCTGTGACCTGGTGGAACACGCAACTGTGCGTACACACTAGACAATGTGAATAATTTGTCATTATGAAAGAACAAATCCTCCCAATATTGCTGTAGTGTGTACTAGCCCTTAGGAGGGTATAAAATTAGCTGTTTTCATTTCACACCCGATATTTTAATTTTATTGGCTGAAAATGGGACTTTTTTTTTTTTTTTTACATAAGTATCTGGACCCATTCGTTATTACGGCTGTGAGGGCTGCTTATCTGGGCTAATCCATCAGCTGCAGTCAATAAAAAAATGTAAGATGGAGGAATAATTTATTAATAAATAACTGGGGTATCTGGTCAAAGGGTCAAGAGTCAATAGGACGACCACTATTGGTCAACAGGCACATGAACATAGTCTAGGTCAGTGGTAGCCCTCGAGAGCTACCAACAGTTCACATTTTCCAGACAACCTAGCTGCTGCACAGGTGCACTCATTAATCACTGACACATTTTAAAAGATACACAGATGGAGCTAAGTTGTGTGGAATCACAGGTCAAGGTCCGCTCCGCTCATTGTGAATTCAGTAGAGGTTAAAACTTACGACATACATTTACACACACATATACAGCACCCCCGCCTAATCACACAGATAATAGGCGGCTTCTCACATAAAGAAAAACGCAAAAAAATCCAATACACAAAGGGTATACGACAAATTTTGTGCGGATCCCAACCTCCCCGCCCCCACCCCTTCACACAAATGGTGTCCATGTTGGCAGATTTCATGTGTCAACCTATTGCCTGTTGACCTAATAATCCACACCCTATAATTGGAATGAGCAGGAAGACTGAGGCTTACTTCAAAGGAAAAGATGGCTTCCAGATGACTGTACAGATAGAACACTGAGGGGTAGATTTATGTACTGGCGATCAGGGGAATATGTGCTATGGCAGGGGATAGCTCTTTCCCTGATCTATGACCCCTGCTGAGCGGGTGTCTAAAGTGGGGCAGGAGGCATAGCGCAGGGACAATATTTTGTACTGCGCGCCTGCCTCCTTTATGAACGGTCAGTATCGCTTACCGTTCCGCCGCCTGCAGCTATCGACTTGGCTCTGAGCTGCGCTGGGGATCTCACGAGAGTAGCGAGATCCCGCGCACGTGCAGTGAGCCGGCCGGGGGGAAGGAGACGGCGCGCTGTCTCCAGGAGGGGACATCGCCGGAGGGGGGAGTTAGCGCTCTCCCGCTTTGGCAGACAAACATCTTGTCGGTCTCCCCTCCTGCTTCGCCTCGCTAATGAGGCGAAGCAGGAAGTGTTAAACTCGCTGCTATAATTAATCTACCCGTCTGTGATAGCAGTGACAGGTGATGGTGGCCGCTTGCCCCACACCAGTACTGCGTTAATCAATAATAATATTAACAGGCTTTGAGGCCACTTTGGCCTGTGCCTATCATCACTTCCTGATGATATATAGAGCAGCCATCACCACCATAGGGATAGACATTGCATCTCAATGTTTTATAAACTTCAATGATTTTGTTTCAATGGTAGTACTTTTACCTAGACAAAAGTTTTTTTTTGCACATGCTTAAATAATATACATTTATTTTCTATCGAATTCTTTTGATGCGATGGTCAGTTACCATCGCATCGAAAGAATTGAAGGCGGAAGCCCAGCCATCATTTGGTGGTGGGTTGCTGATGTCCATCGCTACACCGCCACAGGGTCCATCGCTTCACCGCCACAGGTTGGTTGACCTAAAGATGGTCGACAGTCATTATGTCGATATGGCACAAGGTTGACAGGTCGACACAAGCGTCTAGGTCGACATGGGGTTTTTCACTGTTTTTTGATCCGACATGTGCCAACAGGCGGTATTTCATGCCCTACGTTCCCCTAAGGCGTGGTGGGAGAATAAAATAGTGTGCTGAGCCCAGCAAGGCACCGTGCCAGAAGCATGGCGAGCACAGCGGTGCACTTAAAACTGTGTCCATGTCGACTGCGTCAACATTCGGGTAAAAAAAAAAACAGTGAAGAAACCGCATGTTGACCTTTTGACTGATGACCTAGACCATGTCGAGCTAATGCTAATGACCTGTCAACCTTGTGCCATGTCGACCTAGACTACTGCATACCCTCCAACTGTACCGAATTTGCCGGTACAGTACCGTTTTTTAACGGTCTGTACCGGCAAATTAAACTTGTACCGAATGTACCGATTTTTTAAAGAATTGACAGCCGGGCAGAGAAAGCTGTCTGTGCGCTGCCCGGCTGGATCTAGTTTTTGACTTTATGCCGTATAGTCATGTCAAAGCAGCAGCGGCAGCAGCCTGGTCCGACGCTGTTATCAACTCTCCCTAGTCTGGACGGCCGCGAGCCAATAGGAGCTCACGGTCCGGCAGCCGCTCATGATTGGCTGCCTGGACCGGGAGCTCCTATTGGCTCGCGGCCGTCCAGTGGGATAATTGAAAATAGACCAGGTTGCTGCCGCTACTCAGCCATCTTACTGCACCCCCCCTGCGGCGACCGCACTCCGATCTCCTCCGAGTCCCTTGGGATCCCGGCGCCGACATCAGCCTGGGTGCACTGGGCGCATGTGTACACATGTCACTGCAAGGTAACGGCCGGCTATGCGGGAGACCACCACGGGTGTCTTCCGTTCTGGAGAACTTGGGAGTATAAAGATGGCGGGTATACAGTGAAAGGAGGGGACAGTGGGGAGAGAGCACGCAGGAGACCATACCCAGCCAGCCGGGCAGCGCACAGACAGCTCTCTCTGCCCAGCTGTCAATTCTGTGGCTCAGGCTGCACTGACTGAATAATAAAATCTCGTCACTTGACTCTGTTATACTGTACTCTGTCCATCATGTAACATGTGCACCTGCTGCAGCTCATGTCACATGGTGGTTGGTGGACTGCTAGCATATTAATTAAGTATATTTAATATACTTATCTATTATTTATTAAATAAGTATTAAATATACTTATTTAATATGCTAGCAGTCCACCAAGCCACCATGTGACATGAGCTGCAGCAATTGCTGGGCCAGGGGGCAGGGTGCCTGGGGATGTGACAACGCCCACTTTACCCAAGGCCACACCCACTTTACCCATGGCCACGCCCCTCCCTAAATGTGTACCGATTTCTGCCCTTCAAATGTTGGAGGGTATGCTACTGTCGACCCTGCAGTATGTCAACCTAGTGGTGCCGATCTACTGTCGACCATACAATCCATACCCGATTGCACAGCGCGACAGCAGAGGACGCGCCTTCTCCCCAGTCAGTCACGTGGTATAGTACAGGAGGACGCATGTCCGAGTCCCGGGGCGCACACCACGCTACAACACAGAAACTACGAGCCCCGGCAGGCAGTGCGGGTGCGCATGCGCAGTGATACCTATCTGTCCGATTACCGGTCTTCCGCTGCTGCTGTAGTTGGACTTGGAGTGAGGTGAGAGAACCGATGGTTCCGACCCCTGATTACTTATAGGACGGGGCGCACACCCTTATGTACATGACACGACTTCCTTAGTTGAGTTTGCACTCACCAGCAGCCGGTATGTCTGCTATGGGCCTGTAGTACCTGTCCCTGCTTCTTTTGCTCACGCCTATGCTGTGTACCGGCTAGCTAGTTGTTTAGGGTCTCATAGCCGTATGGACACTAGGGAGATCAGCGTGTGTGGAACTGTGATCTGTTACCCATCCATGCTATGGCAGCAGTGTGTGTGTGACCTCCTTGGTAGGTTAGCACAGTATTTGTGTCACGTCTGTGGTAGCACGGGTGGTGTAGTGGTTAGCATTGCTACCTCCCAGCACTGAGGTCGTAGGTTACATTTCCACCATGGCCTCAAATGTTTGGAGTCTACATTCTCCCCATGCTTGTGAGAATTACCTATGGCTACTTTTTTTTTTTTTTCCACAATCCAATAAATATACAGATATGTAAAATGTGCATGTGTTAGGGAACTTGCATTCCAGGAGCCACTAGGGCAAGAATGGTGTGAAAGGCTAAATATTCTCTGTAAAGCTCTGAGGAATATTGGGCCAATTTTGGTTCACACGCAGTGAACTGAATTCGGCCCCTGCCCCGATGGTTGGGGTTTGTGCAATTGCATTTCTGCATACAGTATGTGCAAACCCAGACTGTCAATGGCCACGGCAGTTTGCAGAGGGGAGGGATGGGGCCAGCCTTGGGAATGCCCAGCGTTCCATGGGGTGGGGCGCACCACACGGACTCGGTAAAGTGAGAAAAAGCAAGGTGAGAACGCAGCCGTTTTCGGCAGACTCATCACAACTTATTGTGACTACTCTGCCCATGTCTCAGTTACATTTCTATCCAATATGTTCTCAGCCTGTTTATAAGGAACATACTGTTCTATTTCTGCACCACTAGTCTATAGATCATATGTGGATAGCCTTGAAGGTTGCATGCCAAAACAGATGTACACAAATTCACTTTGCACTCAAAGGGTTAATTAAATTGCTCACACTTCATGTTGAGTTCATTTTCATCCATCACTAAAGACTTAAGCTGGCCCTACGTTAGGACGACCTGCATACAATGCAGGTTGTGGAGTGTTCGAACGAGCGATCGCATGTGCTTAAAAAGTACATACGATCTGCTTACGACCACAATGAGGACCAATGGATCAGACATGCAGCACAGCTGATCTGAGAGCCAACAGAATTCGGCATCGTAACAAGAATATGCATGATGTGCACACGCTCCATCGAGATTTGCGGTTGGGTCCAATGTCGTTTTGCTGTATGGGGGCCTTTACATTCTTCCCTACACCTCCATCTCAACTGTAGGACAGGGCGTCTTGGCCGGGTGTAGAATGACCTCCCGATAGCCGGGATTCTGACAGTCATTAGTCTGACGTAGGAATCCTGACTGCCGGGACTCAGACAGAGCGCAACAAAGCCCCTTGCGGACTCGCTGCGCTTGCCACCTGTTCTGTTCTCCCTCGTGGACCCCCATGAGGGAGAATATCCCCTGTCAGTCAGGATTCCAACGGTCAGGGTTTTAACAGTTGGAATTCTGACTGTCGGGAGGTCTGCCACCACCCGTGTTAGCCAATCTTCTGATGGGCCTTTTTTGTTATAATCCAGGTTTTAATACTACAAGCAAACTCTTCCACGGAGTTTGGTAGTGTAAATCCCCAATCTATCCCCAAATTAAGTTTCTTCAAATTGTGTGTAGGGTAGTGTCAAGTTTAGAAATTATTACAATATACTTTATTTATAGCACTCTAAAAAAGAAGAATACAATGTCCAGGAGGGAGATATTGCAAATGAGTCCTTTGTTTTTGTTTTACTTGTAAACCATTTTTAGTTAAACACCTCAGAAACCAGCAGGTACATTTATTTTTGTGTAGCAGAGTGTCCAGTACTCAGAATTTGAATTGTTTTCTAATTGTTTTTGCAAGTTAATCTGTTCATTTTCTTTTATTCAGGAATAATGCTACCAACATGTCTGTGCATTCAATGCTTTGTGATCGGATAGTGATTGCTAAAGAACTGATAAAGAGAGCTGAAGTCCTCTCCAAATCTCGAGCGGGAGGTGTTGAAGGTGGAGCAAAACTATGCAGCAAACTCAGGGCGGAGTTGAAATTTTTACTGAAGGTCGAGGCGGGAAAAGTAGCAATTAAGGAATCCCATTTGAGAAGCACGAACCTCACCCATCTACAAGCCATTATTGAGTCTGCAGAGAGTCTAGAAGAAGTGGTCAGTGTTCTTCATGTGTTCAGCTACAATGACCAATTTGGTGAAAAGCAAACACTGGTGGTGGATGTGGTAGCAAACGGCGGCCACACATGGGTGAAAGCAATTGGACGGAAGGCTGAAGCTCTGCACAATATATGGCTTGGCCGTGGTCAGTATGGCGACAAAAGTATTATCGAGCAAGCAGAGGATTACATACAAGCAAGCCTTCAGCAACCTGTACAGTATAGTAGTCCTCATATCATATTTGCCTTTTACAATAGTGTTTCCAGTCCTATGGCTGAGAAGCTGAAGGATATGGGTATTTCTGTACGTGGAGATATTGTTGCTGTTAACTCCTCTGAGGAGACCATACAAGAAGATAATGATGCAAGCGGCAGTGAATCGGATGATAATGATGATTTAGAACTTCTGCATGTCGGCAAAGTGGATAGGGAAAATATAGTGGCCAGCGTGGCTTTTCCTAGGGAGATTAAGGTTGAAGTTTGCAACAGGGTAAACTTGGACATCACCACATTAATTACTTATGTATCAGGTCTCAGTCATGGGGGCTGTCACTTAATTTTCAAAGAGAAGGTTTTGACCGAGCAAGCAGCACAGGAAAGGCAAGAGAAGGTGTTACCTCTGCTGAATTTCTTCATGGAGGGCAAGGAACTGTTTGCCTGTGAATGTGCCGTGAGGGACTTCCAGTCCATATTGGAGACCTTGGGAGGACCTCAAGAGAAGGAGCGAGCTGCAGCACTTATAAAGAGAATTACTGTCGTACCCGACCAACCTTCTGAGCGTGCCTTAAAACTTGCTGTGAGCTCCAAAATCAATAGTCGTTCAATTTCCATATTTGGGACTGGAGATAGTTTGAGAGCAATCACAATGACTGCTAACAGTGGCTTTGTAAGAGCAGCAAATAATCAGGGTGTTAAATTTAGTGTTTACATTCACCAACCTCGAGCACTAACAGAAAGCAAAGAACCTTCTGCTTCTCCTGTACCAAAGAATAACGCATCAGCTGACCTGCTCTGACTTCAGGGGTTGTCTATGGAGGATACCCCTGGGCGATTTGTGCAGGACATTTCAAATGGCCTGTATGATTCTGACAAATATATCCTGCCCAGATATATAATAAACCATTGAAGTTATGCATGTGTAACCATGTTTTATATTGTAATATCTTATAATTATAGAACGGAAAACATTGGCATAAGGTAGTTATCCATGTCCCAAGTTAACTCCCTGAGATAGTTTTGGCAATATACCTTTTTTTGGGGTCATTCTAATTAGGTGCCATTTGCAAATTTCACTGAATATTCACAAATGTGAATGCATTTTGCAATTTAATTACATACTTGCATTGAGGCAGTCAGAGTAAGCTCACAGTTTTGTTCACTACCCCTGGAGAGGGAGAAATGCTAGGAAAAAAAATCTTTATTTTAAGGCAAAAAAAAAAAAAAACTTTTTCAGAACCCCCATAATGACTAATTAGGTATTTGGACTTTTCAGCTTTCTTGATTGGCCAATAATTGCATATCATTTTTGGAGTACAAAATAAATAAATGGCCTTAAATTATCCCAAAATTATTATTTTTTTTCTCTTTCTTTAATACCCCTTTCACACTGCACTTGTTAAACGGTATATTGCCGTTTTTTCCCCACTTCAAAACGTTTAAGGCTGCAGTGGGAAAGCGCCAGAGTTGAAGATAACTGGTATTTCAAAACGTTTCAAAAGCCGGTTCCTACACGTTTCAGAGCCGTTTTTTTATGCAGTGAGAGTGGCTCTGAAACTGTATTTAGTAAAATCAACTGACTACAGACCTGTGATAGCTGGCCCCTGCGTTCTGCCTTGAAACGTGTTCACGGGATTAAACAGGTTGACTGGTGTGAATGGTATTTAAAACCGTAATCTACTGCAATGTGAAGGCTAAGGCCTGTTTTAAATACCGTTTAAAAATACCGGTTTTTAAAAGGTTTTGGCAGTGTGAAAGCGGTATAAAATTGCTGCAAATAACCTCCAACACATATTTTTTCTTTATTTTTTTTGCATTCTTTTCTAATTGAAATTCCTAAGCTTTTTACTTTTAATGCAAAAAATCAGCCATATGACACATTAAAAACATACAGTATTTTACTTTTTGCCCACTAGCAGCTTGCACCTAATTAGATTTACCCATAAGGTCGGTATTCAATCCGGGATTCCGTCAGCTTCCCCTTTCACTAAGCTCAACTGTTACTCGAAATTCAATGTTCCAGTAGAGTGTCGGAAAGTAGGCGTGTCTGCGAATACGGCCGTGGGTTGTCGAAAACCGGCTGTGAATTTGACAATCCGCGGCTGTTATCAACAAAACAGATCCAACTTGTTTTAAAATCAGATCTGTTTTGTTAGAATCTGCCTTCAATGCTACTGGAAACGGCAGCATTGAATAGGTGATGGGCACTATTTCCATCGGTGGAAATAGCGGCGGAGATTTAATTCCCCCCTTAATGTTAAAAGATACACTTTTAAATTGAATACATTTATAGTTGAGGCTTATTTTGTTTATACACCATTACTTTTACATGCTAATTTACTGAAAACTTTGGGTGTTTCAAAAACATACTGTAGCTTATACTCTAAACCAGTGCCGGGTACACACTGAATGATGTATCATCTGATCAATTAAACAGATTGTATATTGTTTAGTGACAAGTTCGGCTTTCTCACATAGGGCCTGATTCAGGTTCATTCGCAAAGCACATTTAGTTTGTGAATAGACAAAACACCTATGCACTGCAGGAGTGGCAGATGTAACATGTGCAGGGAGAGTTAGGTTTGAGTGAGTATTTTGTTTCTGTGCAGGGTAAATACTGGTTGCTTATTTTTACACTGCAATATAAATATCATTTTGAAGTACACACCCCACTCAAATTTAACTCTCTCTGCACATGTTACATCTGCCCCACCTGCAGTGCATATGGTTTTGTCCATTAGCAAACCAAATGTGGTTTGCGTGCCAACCTGAATCAGCCCCATAATGCCCATGTCCAGGAGGTCTCCTGGAAAGATGAAGATGGGGGTGTCAGAGTGCAGTTGGAGCTACTGCATACACTGCTGGTGGTGAGTTGTAGCAGTGATAATAATTGTGCTGGTGAGACTGTTTTCGGCTCTAAGTCCATACAGTGAGGCTGCTAATGACTCCATGAGCCAGCTATGTATTGAGGGCCTGTGACCCTGTGCTGGCATTAATAACCCCATGTGCTGTCATCTCGGCTACATCAGCGCCATCTCTTCCCCTGTAACTACCTGACTGCAACAGGTTCTCTCTGCTGCGGTACTAACCCCCTCACTGTAGTACGTGCCGATGTTTTTCACATACGTACCGCACACGCATACATGCAGACTGCACACATGTCCATTGTACACATCCCTAGGGCACATATACATACTGCACAGAAGCCATTGTGCACATACAGATAGGCACACATTTGAAAGACATTACCACTGTGTTGGGAGTGCTGAAGTAATTTTAATTTTTATTAAATAAACATTTATTTTTTTAATTCATGCTCTAGATATGTACATGGCAGGGACGTCATTGTTATTAGCAAACTGATTGACCCACTGATCTTGACGACTTGAAGTTGTCAGTAAGGCTTCTCTAGAGATGTTCAAAACCATTTTTTACCTTTTTCTTTGAATTATTTATATACACATATATCTCACATACATCTCATAAACCTCATACGTATTCTGTGTGTCACATTTATACCTCCAGATCACATATAACACCTCATGCGAATAGAAGGAGTGAGAAAGCAACAGTGGGAGATGGATGGATGCAGTGAGAGAGAGCTGGAAGGAGTGTGAGCGACAGAAGGAGCAAGAGAGTGGGAGATAGAGAATGTGAGTTGAAGTGAGAGAGTATAGTAGACCGAGGCAGTGGGAGAGAAAGCAGAGGAGCAAAAGCCTATTTCCTTTACCTGTATGCTCTTTAGAAGGCCAGACCATTATGTAAATTGCAGGAATATTTGGCACCTTATTAGGCTGACGATCTTCCATTGTATACCAAGCAAAGGTTAATTGGCCAATGTCCTCACATTAAATACATATTTGGTGGAAGTAGTGGTTGGTCAGTTTATGCTCCCAGTCAATGCCATTTAGTGTTCTGCAGAGATATTATAGGACACCAGCTCCAAATCTACACTAGCACGTGTAGTTTTTGGAGATGGGCCACTTAGTGCATCTATTTTCTCTGGGTCTCTGCAAGTTCCGTAATACAGGATTGGTTAGGTCCAAAGCCCTGTACGCACGGGGTGATTAAAGCCATTATCGCTGGCTAAATGGTTGCTTAGCAGCCATATCACTAGTGTGTTTTTTGTGCTGTGAGAGATAAATCTCTAGGAGCGCGCTCTGGCATCCAGCCCTTAACGGTTATTATGGCTAAAAATTGCTGGTCACTGGTGCACAATGCACTGTCCACCAGCGATCAGAGATCTCTAGTCGAAATGAGGTAGAGACAAAATTGCTTGCACTTTTCAGCCAAAATCGATGGTCGCTGATGAAAACGGTACACTGAGCAATATATTGCTGAGAGATATTCAGCCAAAGTTGCTCAGCGACCATATTGCACTGTGTGTACACACCTCAAGAGATGTTTTTGGTAAAAAAGCAAGTAAAACACTTATCTTTTTACTATATTTCACCATTATTTCTTGGACATATACTCGCTGAAGAATTTATACACTTGGGGCTTGATTCTGGTTCACTCGCAAAAGCAAATTCTCTGGCTAATGGACAAAACCTTCTGCACTGCAGGTGAGGCAGATGTAACGTGCAGAGAGTTAGATTTGGGTGGGTTCTGTACTTCAAACTGATATCTATATTGCAATGTAAAAATAAATCAGACAGTAGTTACCCTGCACTGAAACAAAATAAAACCGAAATCTAACTCTATCTGCACATGTTACATCGGCCCTCCTGCAGTGCATATGGTTTTGTCCATTAGAGTGAATTTGCTTTTGCAAGTGAACAAGAATCAGGCCCTTGGTCCAATGAGTTTCTACATTTTTTAATACTGTCGGAAAAGCCGGCAAAATACTCATTGACCCAATTTCTTTAAATCGTTGACTGCTTTATCTTGTGAAAAAGATAATTCAACAATGGTGCGCCAATAAATCATACACCAAAGGGTAAAAGTAACAATACACCAAAGGGTAAACATCCACACAATACCCTAAGACAAAGACCAAAGAGAGAAAAATGGTGTATAAACTCACAGGAAAGCGCACAGTGTATAACCTCATAGGAAAATATGTACAACATATTTCTCTTTCAATGGTCCTGGTGACACAGCTCAACACTGGGATGTAGGAGGGTCCGAAGGAGCCAGGCACCTATCCTAAAGTTTTAGAGGGTAGGCTCCTCCCCTACTGCATCCCTGGACTCTTCAGTTCGTGTTAGGTGCCCACTGGAGTGGGTGCTATTCTAAAGGGCTGCAGGAGCAGCCGAAGAATTAGAGTAGTTAGGGGATTTTTATTGTTTTATTAACTTTTACCCTAGCTAGGTAGGCACAGTGTGAGGATTCTCATAGTGAATCCTCACACTGCTAGCGCAGCAGGAGCTGACAGAAGCGCGTCCTGTCAGCTCACTGTGCATAGGGGAGACACTGTCTGGTCTCCCTGTGCAGCGCTTATAGCCTTTTTCCAAAAGGCTGCCTGGGCTCCGGAGTACCCTGAAACCGGCTCCACATTTAGGTGGGGATCATGGGGGACAGGCGCTCCGTGATGGCGGCGGCCATTTTATGCGGAGCTTACACGCTGAGCTCCTAGATGAGAGGACAGCAGCGTTGTGACAGGCATGTTCCAAGTGATCCCCAGTTGAGGGGGAGACACTGGAACTAGGAAATCCTACCTGAGGAGCGGCTGGCTGGGGGTGGTTGGCGCCAAAAGGTCACGGACCCCGCAGCAGCAGGGACCTGTGGTCTCTTCCTTCACTCTGACTTTGGCGCCTTTCAGAACGCTTGCAGCGGAGCTGAGCTGGCTTACTGATCCTGGCAGAGTGACTTGGATTTCCTGGGCATCGCTTCCCCGCAGTTGAAACCAACAGACAGATAAGTGATTGGGTGCATTGCCTCTGTATAAACGCTTGTACATTGTTTGCACTGTGTATACTGATAGATATACATTTATCACTTGCATCATGTCTGAGCATCAGGCTGTGGTTTTGGGGGAGGGAGCCCTTAGTGCACTGAGCGCGTGCAATGTTTGCACACAAAAGTTTGTCCCTGAGCAGATGGCCAAGGGGGGCTTATGTATTACTTGCGCTGATGTGAGACCCATGGGCAGTGAACCCCATAGGGCAGAGCAGATGGAACCTGCGTGGGCCAGGGCCCTAGGCAGGTCAGTTAACGCTTTGGTGCAGCTTTTGGACAGGCAGAGTGATGGGCTGGTAGAATCACAGAGACCTATGCCATCATCTCAGCAGTCATCTGGCTCCTTGCCTCTTACCCAGGCAGATCCTGCGCTGATTCAGGTGATGCAGGATACTGCAAAAGGGATTAACAGGTTCAGTGAAATGCTGGACAAAATGGATGATGTGGCAGGGACCCCTAGAAGGTCTTATGCTTTGACTACTGTGGTAGATGAGGAGGAAGGAGAGTATACTGACATCCCCTGGGATCAGGGTGATGATGTGGAAGAGAACTCTGCTGCTGGTATAGAGGATCTCATTGTAGCTGTGAAGCAGGCTTTAAAGCTGTCTGTGGAGGATAAGACTCCTGTTAAAGGTGTTTTTAAGCGACAGCGGAAGGAGGCTGTTACTTTTCCTTCAGATGAGGGGTTACAGGAATTGTTAGAAGGGGCTTGGAAAACTCCTGATAAGAGGCTACAGATGCCTAAGCGATTCCTTAGTCTGTACCCCATGCCAGAGTCTCATGCGGAGCTCTGGGAAAAGGTCCCAGTTGTGGACGCTTCAGTGGCACGTTTGTCCAAGGCTACTGTATTACCAGTACAGGGCGGTGCAGCTTTCAAAGATTCTGTGGATAAAAAGCTGGAGGGTAACCTCAAGGCTATCTTTGAAGGGGTGGGGTTTACCTTACGGCCCCTTATTGCTTCAGCCTGGGTCTCTAAGGCCATGATAGAGTGGGCTGGTGAATTATGCACCATACTGCAAGCTGACCCTGGTGCGTTACTGCTTGCAGAAAAGATTAAGGCAGCTGCAGAATATGCAGTGGAAGCAGAGGAGGAAGCTATTAAAATGGCAACCAGAGTGTCCACAGTCTCCATTAATGCCAGGAGAGTGCTTTGGCTTAAAGCCTGGGAAGCAGACAATGAGTCCAAGAAGGCTCTGGAAACATTCGCCTTCAAAGGAAAGGTACTTTTTGGTACCGAATTAGAGGAGATTATAAAGCAGGCCACGGGCGGCAAAAGTACATTCCTGCCGGCCTCCTCAGCAAAGCAGACGTCCAGATTTTCTGCTTTTAAGCCGTCCTTTCGGCCCTCCCCTAGAGGTGGTGCGTCCTTTCGAGGACAGTCTTTCAGGGGAAGGTTTCAGTCCTCTAGAGGCAAGACACAAAAGTCAAAATTTGGCTCTTTTCACAAGAAGCCTGCCACAAAAGGAGAGGATAAACCCTCTGCATGACTGTCAGGGGCTTCGCCCGACAGTGACAAAAGTGGGGGGGCGTCTCACACTCTTCACGGACGCTTGGGCTTCTCTAGGCCAGGATGCCTGGGTGTTAGATATTATAACACAAGGTTACAAAATCCCTTGCAGAGGGCCGCCTCCGAAGAGGTTCATCCCCACATCCTTACCAAAGGAGGCACGGCTTCGTACAGCTCTTGTGAGAGCAGCTCACTCCCTTTTGGAAAAAGGGGTGGTTACACCAGTCCCCAGGGCAGAGTGGAAGAAAGGCTTTTACTCCACGCTGTTCCTGGTGCCCAAACCAGACGGGTCTTTCAGACCAATACTAAATTTGAAATCCCTAAATGTTCATTTATGGGTAGACCATTTCAAAATGGAGTCCCTACGGTCAGTACTCCTGAGTCTGGACCAGGGAGAATTTTTGGCGTCCATGGATGTCCAGGACGCATATTTGCACGTCCCTATACACCCGGAGCATCAGACCCTGTTGAGGTTTGCCATAGGAGACCTGCATTTACAATTCCGGGCGTTACCCTTTGGGCTAGCAACCGCGCCAAGGGTATTCACAAAGATAATGTCAGTGATGGCGGCGGTGCTGAGGCTCAGGGGAATCACAGTAATACCCTATTTGGACGATCTCCTGTTCAAAGCAGAGTCAGCAGCCATGCTGCAGAGTCACTTGGCAGAGGCCATCAGTTTTTTGCAAGCTCACGGCTGGATTTTAAATTTGCAAAAATCTCAGTTGGTACCGTCACAAAGGCTCCAATTCTTGGGAGTCATACTGGACACCCATCTTCATCGGGTATTCCTCCCGGAGGTAAAGGCCAGGGATCTGGTCACCCTAGTCCAGGAGATTCTCAGGGTGCAGAGCATTTCAGTATGGAGGTGCCTCAAGCTCCTGGGGAAGATGGTGGCGTCATTTGAGACGCTTCAATTTGCCAGGTTCCACTCTCGGAGGTTCCAATGGAACATTTTGTCAGCCTGGTCAGGAAACACTTAGACCATGAAATCCGAGATGATAGTGCTGTCTTCGGACACTCGAGAATCCTTGAAATGGTGGACAGAAGTAGATTCCCTTCAGTGGGGTCGGTCATTACAGACCTGGGACTGGTTGATAGTAACTACCGACGCCAGTCTCAGGGGCTGGGGGGCAATAGTCCTGGATCTCAGGCTTCAGGGCCTGTGGACGGCAGAGGAATCAGCGTTACCAATCAACATCTTGGAGTTGAGAGCTGTCTGGAAAGTGATTTCCTTGGCGGGAGACAGGTTACAGAACCTCCCTTTGAGGATTCAGACCGACAATGCCACAGCTGCGGCGTATCTGAATCACAAGGGAGGTACACGCAGCAGATTGGCCATGTGGGAGGTGTCCAGAATCTTCCTATGGGCGGAACAGAATGTTCCAGCTGTATCGGCTATATTCATTCCAGGAATAGAGAATATAGAAGCCGACTTCCTGAGCAGGGAGGAGCTCAAGGAAGGGGAATGGAGCTTACACCCTCAGGTGTTTCACCAAATCACTTCGATGTGGGGAACTCCGGAGGTGGACCTGATGGCATCCAGGGTCAACCGTCAAGTGCCCAGGTTCTATGCCAGAACAAGGGATCCACTAGCGGAGGCAGTGGATGCCATGACTATTCACTGGCAGGGAGATCTCCTTTATGCATTCCCACCAATACCAATGTTACCGAGACTTCTGAAGAAAATACAGGGGCAGAAGGTTCCAGTGATCTTAGTGGCCCCAGATTGGCCAAGGAGGTCCTGGTACTCGAGGCTTCAGAGGTTGTCTGTGGACTCATGGCGTCTACCTCTGAGACCAGACCTTCTAAGACAAGGCCCATTCACCTGGATTCAGATCGATTGATTTTGACGGCCTGGCTATTGAAACCACCATTTTGAAAAGAAAAGGGTTTTCTGAGGCAGTAGTACAGACGATGATAAAAGCCAGAAAAGCTGTATCTTCGGCAAATTATTATAGAGTCTGGAAGACTTACATTCGATGGTGTGAGAGAAGAAAGGCTCATACATCTCATTTTAAGCTATCAAGAATGATGGAATTCTTACAAGATGGTTTTTCATCGGGGCTAAGCCTTCAGTCACTGAAGGTGCAGATTTCGGCCTTGTCCATCTATTTCCAGAAAAAGATAGCCATTTTGCCGGAAATTCAAACCTTTTTACAAGGAGTATCCAGGTTGAAACCTCCATACAAGCAACCAGTAGCACCTTGGGATCTATCACTGGTTTTGGAATGCCTTCAAAAGGCACCATTTGAACCTTTAAGGTCGGCTGACTTTAAGTTTCTCACATGGAAGCTAGTGTTTTTGTTAGCAGTAGCATCTGCTAAAAGAGTTTCAGAATTGGGAGCTTTGTCATGTAAATCTCCCTTCTTAATTTTTCATGATGACAGGGCTGTTTTAAGAACAGTGCCTCAGTTTTTACCGAAGGTGGTATCTACCTTCCATTTAAATCAGGAGATAGTTCTACCTGTGTTTCAACCCCCAGAGGGTTCTAAGAAAAGGGACAAGTTGAGAACTTTGGATGTTGTGCGTGCCTTACGCATATATGTGGACAGAGTGAAGAGTGTCAGGAAGACTGACACATTGTTGGTATTGTATGACGTACACAAAATTGGTTGGCCTGCATCTAAGCAGACTATTGCTAGGTGGTTGCGGTCTGTGATAGCCTTTGCATACACCAAAGTGGGTAGACCAGTACCGGCCAAAATAAATGCGCATACCACCAGGTCAGTTGCCACCTCTTGGGCGGTTCGACATGGGGCCACAGCTGAACAGGTTTGCAGAGCTGCCACTTGGTCATCTGTTCACACATTTGCCAAATTCTATAGATTCCATGAGTTCGCGTCGGAGGACGCATCATTCGGGCGAGCAGTGCTGAGAGCTGCAGACCTGAGCGTACCCTCCCAAAGGACCGGCTCTGGAACGTCCCAGTGTTGAGCTGTGTCACCAGGACCATTGAAAGAGAAAAAGGGATTTTTGTAAGAACTTACCGTTCGAATCCCTTTCTCTGATATGGTCCTGGTGACACAGCGATCCCTCCCTTACGCTCAGTAAGTATGCCAGAAGTTTCATGATGTTCATGTTAAAATGGTTAAAAGTTAACAGTTTCTGTTATAAAATGTGCATATAATATGTGCAGGCGTTTGTACTGAGTTAATGTATTCCAGTGGCTTTGAAAGATTGAACTGAAGAGTCCAGGGATGCAGTAGGGGAGGAGCCTACCCTCTAAAACTTTAGGATAGGTGCCTGGCTCCTTCGGACCCTCCTACATCCCAGTGTTGAGCTGTGTCACCAGGACCATATCAGAGAAAGGGATTCGAACGGTAAGTTCTTACAAAAATCCCTTTATTGAATCATCAATTTAAATTTATCCGTAGTGGGTTCACAGAATAAATAGCCTGATATCCAAACATTCAGTAATGTTATTAATCTGGAAAAAATACCATCCCGTTTTCACATGTATGTGATAAGGGAGATAGAGAACAAAATCAGAAATAGTGCAAATTATCTGCAATAAAAACAGAAATGTAATATTCGTCTGCAATCACAATAAGTAGATTGTTAAAAAAGCATAAAGAAATATCCCAAAGGCAAACAGCAACATGGTCAGATGGTATACAACCAGATATAGAAGAATAAATAGACTGCGCTGACTACGTGGATTTGAATGAAGTATTTGCTGAGATCTTTTAGGTGTACTACAGATAACACCTATAAAAACTAATAACGATAAATCACAAAAAGGATTTCTGCGAATACCTTCACTGCTTAATGTATGGATAAATCAATCAATCAATGTATATATTTGTATTCAAAACATCAATATTTATTAAAGGGACCATAAAAAGGTATATCCTTAGGGAATATATAGAATAAAGAATACCACTGAAAAAAAAAATGTATCACTAAAAAAGTTTTTAGAAAAATGGGCCAAATTTGGTCAGGAAGATAAGTATTGGGCACTGAAAGGCAGATGTATTATAGCGGTGCTTATCGCTGCTATAATACTTCCTGCTTCGCCTCATTAGCGAGGCGAAGCAGGAAGAGACATCGACAAGATGTATTAACATCTTGTCTGCCGAAGCGGGGGGGGGGGGAGCATTAACTCCCCCCTCCGGCGATGTCCCCTCCTGGAGATAGTGCACTGATTTACACTGATGCGATGCTCTGTCTCCTGTCCCCCGTCCGGCTCGACGGCGCATGCGCAGGATCTAGCTGCTCACGCGATATCCCCAGCGCAGCCCAGAGCTAACAGCCGGGACAGCGCTGTCCCTGCGAAGCCAAAAGCGGCATCATGCAGAATGGTCAGCCATGCAGAATGGTCAGCGATGCTGACCGTTCATACATTCGGCCTGCTATCATTTAGATAGCAGTGCCGATATGGACAGGGGCCCCTGTCATTTACTGCACACTGGCTCCTTCATACTTGGGGAGAAGCGGCATCAGTGCACGTAACGTGCGCTGATACCCCTTCTCCCCATAACGATCTTTCATACATCTGCCCCTGAGTGAGGTAAAACTTCTGAGTAAATACCCGATTTCTTTAGTGATACTTTTTTTTGTTGTTGTTTGTATAACCGTATCAGGTACCTTTTCTTTTTATTTTATTAAACTATCGCTTTATTCTATATATTACCAAAGGATATACCTTTCTACCTTTAATAAATATTGATCTGTTTTTGAATACAGATGTATACATTGCTTGATTTATCCATACATTAAGCAGTGAAGGTATGCGCAGAGACTTGTCTTTTTTGCAATTTATCGGTATACAACCAGCCCAGAGTCACAGTTCCAGCTTATAGGGCCAGATGCACTAAGCTTCAAAAATAATAAAATGGAGAGTGATAAACAGCCAGCCAATCAGCTCCTACCTGCTATGTCACAGGCTGTGTTTGAAAAATATCAGGCTGGAGCTGATTGGTTTTTTATCACTCTCCATTTTATCACATTTGAAGCTTAGTGCATCTGGCCCCCAGTCCGGAACAGGGAGTGAAGTCTACGTGTAAGGCACAGGGTGACCGATGGTGTCTTTCTTCTGCATTATGTATATTGTGTATGTGTGCTATTCATAGCGGCACTGGACTTCAGCCCGATATGATAATGTAATGCATAGCTATCTTTACTTCCGCGTTCCACCTGCCGCTGATGTCTGGAACGCATGGCCATCTTGCTTCCAGCACTTCCACAATATCCAGTGGAAGCTACATGCCACAGACGTGGCTTATTTTATTCATTATGTCATTGTGTCATTATTTATACTGTAAATTGTTTTATGGATAATACACTCCTGAAGAAGGATCATTCTGAAATGCGTTGATCGTCGAAAGGACTATCCCTAGAAGAAAGACTCCATCGTTCACCATGGGCCTTATTTTGGTTCATTCTTTCTGACAAAATCCTTCTTAGATGGGCAAAACCATGTGCACTGCAGGTGGGGCAGATGTAAAATGTGCAGAGAGAATTAGATTTGGGTTGGGTTTTACTTCAAAGTGAGATCTATATTGCAGTGTAAAAATAAAGCAGTCAGTATTTTCCCTGCACAGAAACAAAATTACTCACCCAAATCTAATTCTCTCTGCACATGTTACATCTGCCCCCCCTGCAGTGCACTTGGTTTTGTCCATCTAAGAAGGATTTTGTCAGAAAGAATGAACCAAAATAAGGCCCCATGTGCCTTACACACAGCCTTCACTCCCTGTTCCAGACTGGAAGCTGGATCTGTGACTCTGGGCTGGTTGTATACCATCTGACCATGTTGCTGTTTGCCTTTGGGATATTCCTTTATGCGGTTTTAACCATCTACTTATTGTGATTGCAGACGCATATTACATTTCTGTTTTTATTGTAGATAATTTGCACTATTTCTGATTTTTTTCTCTAACTCCCTTATCACATTCATGTGAAAACTGGAGGCTATTTTTTCCAGATTAACAACATTACTGAACGATGGTATATCAGGCTATTTATTCTTTGAACCCACTATGGATACATTTAAAGTATTGATCCAATATATGTTGTATATTTTTTTCCCATGAGGTTATATACTGTGGAGAATCCCTTATCCAAATATCCATTATCCAAATCATTCAGAAAACCATACATTCCAGAAAGAGAAAATAATATGGCTAAAAGTACTACTTGGGACATGTGTAACTGGCATTATTGGGGACATCTGTAACTGGCACTAAATATGTTCAAGAAATAGATTGCTTGCCATTTAAATTCAGTACCTGAGATGGTACACAAACTTTAGCTCATGTTTTGGAACCTTGTTTTATGCACAAATAAAATATATTTGTGTGTATTTCATGTGTTTGATGTGCTCATACTGTACAACATAAATGCAAGATACCTCGAGATACATCATTGAAATATAAAAATATTCTGAATTCCGGAATAATCCGTTATCCAAAATTCTTCTGGTCCCAAGCATTTTGGATAAGGCATACTCAACGCTTCTAATCTTCCATCCCCCGAACATCCCCTCTTCTCCCACTATCTCCATCAGCATTGGTGAAACAGAGATCACCTCCACCAACCAAACGCGCTGCCTCGGTGTCATCATTGACTCCTCCCTCTCACCCCCCACATTCGTTCTCTCTCACAGTCTGCCGCTTTCACCTCCGCAACATCTCCCGCATCAGACCATTCCTCTCAACTGACGCAACCAAAATTCTCATTCACTCTCTTGTCATCTCCCGCCTTGACCACTGCAATATCCTTCTCTCTGGGCTACATCTCGCCCGCCTCGCCCCTCTCCAATCCATTTTTTTTTTTTTTAATTCATCTTTATTTATATAAATTTCACGTTCATACATAAAACATATGGGGTGAATCTTCAACAATTGAGTTATTTGGTCATCTCACACATTCAACTTTGAGTAAATGCATTTTTTTTTTTACATTTGTTTTTTCCCTCCGTCCCTCGGCGCCGCATCCTTGGCCTCCGTTAATTGACTTTAGTCGTGACTTTCCTTCTGTGTTATCCTCTAAACTACTCTTAGCTATTTAAGTTAGTATTATGTGTCTATTTTTTATTCAGTGTAGAAGTGCTTCTTACATCGTGTCCTGTGGTCTAGTGTCTATTATATCTGTTGTTTTGACTAAATTATTCTTCCTACTCTCTCTCTATCTTATTTATTATTAAAGTACCTAAGTTATCATTTCAATTATTCATCGTGTAATTTAGTGATATGTGGTTTTGTATATATAAACTTGTTCCTGATCTACTTCTCTTCCCCCTGCTTCTATATATCGACGGGTGTCCAAGTGCAGCGCCGAGTCTCGGGAGTACTCAACTCACATTATTTAACGCATTTCTATTCTACTTAAAATTCACTTTTATTTATACATTTCAGATTCACATCTGACATTCCTTGTTTATTTATTCTCCCCCCTCCCCCCCCCCCAAGTACCCTCCCACCCTCCCCTAGGTTAACAATTGGAGTTTCAATTTATATTTCCCTGTATATCTAACTTTTTTTTTTGTTTGTTTTTTAACTAACTAATTGCCCCATCTATTCCAGATTAGGTAAAACTTATTTTCAGTTCCCCTGATCACGTGTACATATCTTTCATGAGAGATGGTCTCCTGGACTAATGCCCTCCAGATGGCCACCTCTGGTCCCTCTTTTGCCATCCATTTTCGTGCG
Source organism: Crinia signifera (assembly GCF_055691185.1). Taxonomy (NCBI): domain Eukaryota; kingdom Metazoa; phylum Chordata; class Amphibia; order Anura; family Myobatrachidae; genus Crinia; species Crinia signifera. Next base: position 214,888,760 of record NC_139221.1, on the reverse strand, counting down.
ATGCAGATCTTGGCCAGGGTGCACAAATTCACAAAGAATTGTCTCGCTTGTTTATCCATAGACCCCTCCTCTACTATAGCTAGTATACAAGCTTTAGGTGTACAGCTATTTCGCGGGATACCCTTTGTTACAAGTGTATTTATGACCCCTGTCCAAAATCCCATCACTCTCGGACACACCCACAGCAAGTGCCATAGCGTTCCATTAGGGTTTTCACATTTAGGACATTTGGCATTGGCTCTACCTTCAAATTTATGCATGCGTTCTGGTGTCATGTAAGTCCTATGAAGCAGGTACAATTGAGTCTGTTGGAACCTTACTTGATTAGTGGCCGTTTTTACATTCGCCAGGGCCTTATCCCACTCCTGCTCTGTTATGGGTCCCACATCCCTTTCCCATTTGGCTTTTGTATCTGCTAACCCATCTTTCTGTTTGATTTGGAGTAAAACTTTATAGCAATATGACGTTTCGTGTCTCATAGGGATTTTTTTATTCGTTTTTTTGTAAGGGAGTCACGTAGATCTGGTTTCCCTCCATTGAACTGCTTCTCGAGGCCGTGTCGCAGTTGAATATATCTAAAAAGATATTTGTTTGGTAGTAGGTACTCTATTTTTAATGATTGGAATGATCTTAACCCATCATCTTTATACAATTGTCCGATTTATTTTATGCCCTTTTCCCCCCAGATTATCTCAGTTTGTAGTTCTTTTAACTCCCTCAGGGGGTGTGCATTATGCAGTGGAGTTTCTGGGTCTATCCCTCCATCTCTAATAACCCTTCTACCTGCCTCCATATTCTAATACCCTGTCTGATTATTGGTGGCCATTTACTATTCATATTGCCACTTAAAAGCAATTGCAGTGGGGTATGGCCTGGGGACACTATTCCCACTAATTCATGTATTAAATCGTACTCGCCCCCCTTTTGAACCCAGTTTTTTATATGGGTTATGTGGGTTGAGAGGTAATATAACCAGAAGTCTGGCAGGGCCAGCCCTCCTTCCCCTTTACGTTTAGTGAGGATATCTTTTCTAAGTCGCGCTCTTTTTCCACCCCAGAAGAATGAGGATATTAGGCCATCTAATAGCCGAAATGTACTTCGAGGGAGATAAAGTGGCGAGTGCCTGAGTATATACACTATTTTCGGTTGAATGATCATTTTAACTAAGTTGACCCGTCCTGTCATTGTCAAAGGCAACTTACCCCATGGTCTTATCCTAGATTTTAAGTACTCTATTTGGGGAGTTAAATTCTTAACGCCGCTGCTAGGCTCATCTTCTTCTCCCGCCGCTATACCTCCGCCTCCCCCCTCTGTCTATCTCTTCACTGGCTCCCCCTCCTCACCACCACCTGCAAGGCTCTCTCCTCCTCCACCGCTCCTTACCTCTCTTCACTGATCTCTATCCACACTCCCTCCCGTCCTCTTCGCTCCGCAGCCGACTGCCGCCTGACCTCTCACCTAATCACCTCCTCCCACTCCCGCGTCAAAGACTTCTCTTGCGCTGCCCCCCTGCACTGGAACAACCTCACACCAGCCATCAGGCTTTCTGATTCCCTTACCTCCTTCAAGCACTCCCTCAAAACCCACTTCTTCCGACTAGCCTATCCCTCCTCCTCCTAACCTCTCTCGCTCCTCCTATCCTGCCTACCCTACCCCTCCATCTATTCCCATCCATTCCTACTTATCCTATTGTTTTTCGTTCGTCCACCCACCTCCTTTTAGTCTGTTAACACTTATGAGTAGGGTCCTCCTTCCTCATGTATTCACCCTACCTCTTTACCTCACCAGTGCTCCTGCCCTGTTCTTCCCTTCCTCTACTTCATCTTCAATCTCCTCGACAATTTCCACACCTACTTCAGAACTGATGCTGATTTTAGTTCTACCAGCTATACCCCTATTTATGCTGTATTTTATCAACACACCCTGCACGTTACCTTGTAATTTGTTTTTTGTTTGCTATGTACGGCAGCGCCTTATAAATAAACAAACTACTACTACTACTTCTACTCTACGTGTACACCATTTTTCTATCTTTGGACTGCTTTATCTTGGAAGAACACATTTTTTTGTAGACCAATCTTGGTTTATTTTTCTGCTTTTTTTCAAATGGTCCAATAATGTGTTGCATACTGTAGTACTCTTCTGTTATTGTTTTGCCCTTTTGCAAGTAGTCAATAAGGTGAATTCTGTTGAAATCCCAGAAAACAGTGGCCATTGCCTTCCCAGACAACAAAACGGTGCACTTTCACCAGGCTTTGTGTACTGTTTTGGCTGCTACTTCGATTTAAGAGTGTATTGTGGATCCTTGGGCCAAATGTAATAGGGTGTGCTATTCAGAAAGGGTGAGGTTTCCCTTTTTATTTTTATTTTTAAAGCAGCAATCACTTCAAAACCAGGTTGATTTTGCCATGTAATTGATTGCTGCTTTAAAAAAATGGGAAAACACTCCCAAAATCTCTCACTTTATGATTCTCACACCCTATTAAATTTGGCCACAAGTTTCGTCCAGAGTCACAAATTATTGTGTTAAAACAGCCTTTTGCCGTGCTTTTTTGATCGAGCTGGGGGTTAGAAGAATGGAACTTTACCCGTCGGCCATATGGTAGCTACCTATACATTGTTATCAGTGATTTCAGTTTGGCAAAGGGTTCTTTGAATATTGTCCCTATGAGTCGGTTAAAGTACCTATTAAAGTAAAAATGGCATTATTGCACACGTTTTATACTTGTATATTATAGCACCATGGAGTTGAAAAATAAATAGCAAAGTTTATGCTACAAAATGATCATGTACATTAAATAACTTTAACACTTTATCCTCTGCATATTTGATTATATGTTTCAAGTAAGTTATATGTTTTCAAAGAAGTGAGCATTTGATTATAGAGCTGCTCCATCAGGTGGCGTACGTGTATAATGGATGTTACCCTGGGTAGATGAAAACTGTTATGCTGTATCTAGCCAAATATAATGTATAGAATATATTTATTGTTGACACTGTCCCAGCTGATAAGACCATCATCATTTCTTATTCTGGAAAGTATTTAAATTTAGCAGCTTCTCACTTAAGTCTCATTCTGGCCTAATTAATGTAGAGCCCTTTTGACGGACTGCAGTTTATCTATGCTGACCCTATGTACAAAGCATTTACAATGGACTCTTTGGGGTAATTCAATTAGAGGTGGGGGATTACCACACAACTAATTGCACTGCCCGATTCAGTAATGTATGGGAATTCCATGTGCTCATCCCGCATAGGCAGGATCTGAGTTAAATTCATCTCTCAGCATTATTATTATATTTTTATTTATAAGGTGCCACAAGTGGTACGCAGCGCCGTACATATAGAACACATTAGAACAGTACAAGGTACACAGAACTAGACATAACAGTGACAGAAGAACAAAAACAGAGCACAATTAACAGCACACATCTTAGTACACAATACAGCTGCGATATAGGGAAGTATATAGAGTAAGAGAGCTGTAATTGAAATGCAAGAAGAGTGCTGTGAGAATGGGAGGGAAGAGGGCCCTGCTCTAAGGAGCTTACAATCTAGAGGGAGGGGGAGACAGACAGGTGACATGAGGTGCAGGTAAGGAGACACCTGAGGCAAGAAAAAGTGAGCATGGCAGGGAGGGTCAGGACATGAGGCAGCAGGTAGAGAGAATGGACAAAGAGAAGGGGCCTTATTTAGGGCCTTATTCTGATTCACTCTTGACAAATTCCTTCGTAGATGGACAAAACCATATGCACTGCAGGGGGGCAGATGTAAAATGTGCAGAGAGATCTAGATGTGGGTGAGTTATTTTGTTGCTGTGCAGGCAGGGGCTGGCTGGCAACTTTCAGCCTGGGGGGCAAACACAAGACAGTGGCCCCGCTTTTTCAACCAGCGCATGAAATGCGATTCGCAGGGTTGGAGGCCTGGTTTGCTTAATCAGCAGGAATGGGCTTAGAATGCCGCCTGTCAGAAACCAGCAAGTAGAACACAAAACACTGCATCTTTCTGCGCATGCATCAGATAAACGCACTGCATTGGCACTGGGAGGAGACCGATTAAATCCCATTCAGTACATATTGCAAAAAGAAGCCCATAGGCTTCTATAAGGCAATGCCATTTACAGATGGCAATGCCCACCAAGTCCATGCTCTAGAATGTGTCCCATTCAGGAGCTTGGTGTATACGAGAAATGTGGTTAGACCGCTGGTTATGGATTTTCAGAGGTTTGACCACATTTTTACCTTTGGTGCACCCTGCCCCAGTGAGTACACAGAACCCATCAACAGTTGGAAACAATATATTACAAAATAAATGAAAAATAATTTTCAGTCACTTGTTACTAGAATCTATAATGGAGTCCAATTCATAAGTCCCAAATATACAGAAGGAGCTTAGCCCATCTTTGCAGGGGCTGGCGTTTCTTTCGCCAGCCCCCGCCATCCCGCCACGGGGCACACGCACACGAGACGCTCGCGCGCCCCCCTGGCAATGGAGCCCACCTCCGATTTCCGCCGTCGCCACAGGTACCCCTCGCCGCCCCGAGCGCCCCCTAACCCTGCCCGTCTCCCTGAAGCGGAGACAGGCAGGGACACGCAGCGTCCCCGTGAGATGCACACGCGTCCCAGTTCAGTGTAGCCCCTGTCCGCCGGCGCTCGCCAGCGAGGAGGGTCTGGCGAGCCCCGGCCAAGGTTGGCAGGGGCTACATCTGTAACTGAGCCCTCTATACCCGCCACTACACTACTGACCCCTCTATACCCACTACTACATTATTGACCCCTCTGTATCCACTACTACATTACTGACCCCTCTATACTCTACACTACATCACTAACCCCTCTATACCCTACACTACTGATCCATCTATATGCTACCCTACACTACTAACCCCACTATACCTGCCACCACACTACGTTACTGACCCCACTATACCTACCATTACATTACTGACCCCTCTATACCCTACACTACATCACTGACCCCTCTATACCCAATACATTACTGACCCCCTCTATAAGCTACACTAATTAACTGTGTACACCCTTGTACACAACTGACCCATCTAAACTCACCACTAAAATACATACCCATCTGTACAGAGGCAGAACAACCATTGATGCAGGAGGAATGCACTAGGACCCCTGAGGACTAAAGGGGCCACTGCTGCCACCCACTGCTTTGTGGCATACTGTGAGCCTCGGTTGGAGTGGAGGAGGGGGACCCAAAAATTATATTTTTGCACCACAGCTTGGATTCCCAGGATGGCAGGGGACAGAGCAGCAGTGAGAGATGAGGAACAGAGGTTGTGGCTAGCGCAGGGCTGGGCAATTGTGGCCCTCCAGATGTTGAGGAACTACACATTCCAGCATGCCTTGCATCAGTTTCAGCATGGCCGCATAGCAAAACTAATGCAAAGCATCCTGGGATGTGTAGTTCCTCAACATCTGGAGGGCCGCAATTGCCCAGCCCTGGGCTAGCGGGTCGCTGCTAATAACATGTTACAGAAGGATGGTATGGGGATTATGGCACCCTCCGCGGTTTAGCGGTCTGGGCTAAGGCCTTGCCTGCCCGCCCTGCACAATTAGTTACACACACAAAAACAACAAGCCCCCCCTTCCAACAACAACACTGATGTATTTTTCCACACACATATAATAAAGAAAATACCAGCAAACTCCCCCTTCCCCCACACACATTATGTATGCAACAGTCACACATATTTTTACACTCACATGCAAACACATAGTCCCCCCCCCCACACACACATACTAAACAAGATAACTCACACACACACACACACACTCATTATGTATGCAAGTTACACATATATTTTTACACTCACATAGTCCACACACACACACACACACACACACACACACACACACACACACACACACTAAACAAGATAACTCCCCCCCACACACACATTATGTATGAAAGTTACACATATATTTTTACACTCACATGCAGACACATAGTACACACACACACACACACTCTCACACTAAACAAGATAACATCCTCCCCATGTATGAAACAGTGACACAAATTTTTATACACAGAATCAAACACATTTAACTAAGTAAACAACAGCTCCCACCCACATTATCCCTACACATGACTCTATCCACCAAATAACTCACCAAGGAGGGGAGCTTCTGTACAGGGTGGAGAAAGAAGGGAGGGAGCAGGATTCATGCTGCCCGGGAGGAGAGAAGAGTAGGAGGTCGTGACACAGGAGGGGAGGGGCCAGCCTGTATGTGAGCAGAGCTCATTGGTGGCTGGTCCCAGGAGAGGGGCTGGCCCAGTAGTAATCAAGTTTTGCAGCTGTGTAGGCTCCGTCCGTCCTGGCTGCGCTGTGTGAGTGAAGGTGAGTCACTGACCCGACTTCACCTTCACCAGCCTTGAACGGCTGTCAGAGATAGTGCAGTCAGTGAGGAGCACAGGCTGCAAGCCCTCCCAGCCACATGAATGTGCAAGCACAGCACAGACCTGCGGCCCCAAACAGTAACAGTGTACTGGCCTGGGGGGCAACTGGCACCCTGCCCCCCTGCCCAGCCCGCCACTGTGTGCAGGGAAAATACTGACTATTTTATTTTTACACTGCAATATAGATCTCACTTTGAAGTAAAACCCCACCCAAATCTAACTCACTGCACATGTTACATCTGCCCCACCTGCAGTGCACATGGTTTTGTCCATCTAAGAAGGAATTTGTCAGAAGGATAGAACCAAAATAACCCTCTTAATGCACAGGGAAGCCCATTAGATTCCGCATTTTCACCAACATTTGTGTTTATGCACGTATACAGGTGTCTAACAGCACAGAGAAAAGGCTAATTAATTGAATATACCTCCATTCCCGCTAAGTGCCACGTTTTGTAGGCAATGCGACCGAAATGTGCACACACACACACACACACACACACACACACACACACACACACAGATTGTATTTTGTTAAAACCTCCACCATAATGTTAGAATGTGTTTGCATGCATATTCAATGCCAGCAATGAAATCAGGTGTCACTGAACCTTGGTGTTTTTTAAATTTCGAGGTGAAATTTCCCAAAAACGCATCTGAGGTGCACACCACCGTGTCCAGAGGTACCTTGTTGCCGAATTGCACATTACATCTGCCCCCCCCCCCCCGAGTGCACATGGTTTTGTCCATTTGAGAAGGAATTTGCCTTTGCAAGTGAACCAGAATACGGGCCATTGTCCTAGTTCCCAGAGAACAAAGGGAACTGGGCTAACAATCTCTTCTGTTTTTGGTTAGAAAACCAGATCTATCTTCCTAATTCTAAATCTAAAAGGTCTAAATCATTATCTGCCAGTCGACACATTCCTAATGGAATCCATTTGCTTAGTAATCAATTTTAAGGAAAGGAACAAATTCCTCATTTCCCTAGATATCAGGGATACATATCTTCCTTTATCTTGTGGTCCAGTCATCAGAGTCTATATAATAAAAATTGTAAGCCAAAATTGCACCGTGTGAATTTACCTTTATTTATCTCCATCTAACCGCAAAATCATTGGAGTGATTCCAGCTCAAACCATGGTCTTTCTAGGTATATTATTCAACACCAGATGACAAAGTATTTTTCTACTATTGGAAGAGATTTAAAAACAACTGTAAGGTCACAAGTCAAATTGCTGTTGACTCGCAAACAAATGTCCATTCTCTAGTGCATGAAACTAATGGACAAGATGGTTTCATGCTTCTAAGTGGGGTAGTTTTCTCACTTTCATTTTGAGTCTTTATTAGATCAAAATGTTAGCCATGGGTAGGAGAGAATCCCCTTCTGGCTTCTCATTTTTTTTCTGCCCACCCAAGATTCAATACTTTACTATGTTGGTTGTTTTCTGATGTATTTCCGTAAAAGGATATACAGTATTGTGACACACTCTCAACTGTGATCTGACATGACCACAGATAGCAGAAGTGTCCCTGGTTTACCCTTATATGCTGCTCTATATACTATCCCCTCTGTACTCTCATTCAACATACCAGTACAAACATCTCTGTAATGCATTAGTATCAGGCAGACGTTCTCTCATTTTTGCCAGAGCATATCTGATATGGGCATACTTCACTGTCATGCCCAATCTCGCCTGATCTTGGCAGCCAAACAAAGATAGGTCAGTACCTGAAAGGGTGACCCCAAGGAATACCGGGTGCAGTATAAGATAGATTATAACTGAACAAACAGCAGCAATCTGTTGTATCTCTTCTCTTTGATTCTGTTATTTTTCTCCATACAACCTATTCTCTGTCCCTAAAAAAGTTGACTTTAATCTCCACCAATTGAAAGATGGGCAACCAATCAGAATCTACTTATTTATTTTTCACATTCTAAAAGATAAAAGTTAGTACCTGATTGGTTGCACATACCAACATCCTATCTTAATAAATTCCCCCCATTGTATCTAAACTACCAAATAGGTACTTGTTTCCTAGCACGGCCACAATCGCGGGCATCGTGTACCTTTAAGTTAAGGTACACGATGCCCGCAATGGACCCGATTTCCTTTGAAATCAGGTCCATTTTGCCGGCAAAGGAAAAATCGGGGGCGTCGGTCGCGAGCATTAACATGGCCCCCGACGCGATGCCCCCGATTTTGCCATAGGCTTCCATGTTAAAATATTTTTAACATTGAAATCGGGAGCATCGGGTCGGTCTTGTGCCATTATAATGGCACAAGATGAGATGGACTTGATTAAGTCCATTTTAGATAGGGAACAATGTGAAATGGGCCAATATGACCCATTTCACATTGTATATGGCCCCATCATGGGTTACGCAAGCCCATTGTGAGCGTCACCCCACGATTGACGCCAACCCAAAGCGTGGCGAGTGCAGCTAGCCCGGGAGGGGCGGCGGTGCGCGTCCTCTGACCTTTTCATACCCCTACTATACACGTCGGCGTGGAGTTGAGAATATAAAGTGTGGCGAGCTCAGCGAGCCACCGAGCCCGAAGCGTGGCGAGGACGCGTATACCTGTGAAGTTACACTTTATATTCTCAACTCCACGCCGACGTGGATAGTAGGGGTATGAAAAGGTCGGAGGACGCGCACCGCCGCCCCTTCGGGTTGGCAACAATCGTGGGGTGGCGTTCAGGGGTTAAAATTGGGGGTCTGGGGAATAGTTTACATTGAATCCAATGTAAAATAGGGTCCCAGGGACCCTATTCACATTTGATTCTAGGTCAAAATCGGGTCGGTCGCATCGGATTTTTCCGACACGATCACCCCGATGCAAATCGGTGTGGCCGTGCTAGGAAACAAGTACCACCAAATATTTATTAATCTAATCAATTTAGTATCCCAATTATTGAAGCTTGTGTATTGCCTACTGTAAAACCTGCTAAGCTGTGATGTGAATTGCCAAGCTGTAATCACCTGTATGCTGTCTACCTGAATATAAAATATGTATTTGCAATAGAGTTACCAGTGCTTGAACCAATCTACAGTATGCAGTAGTATCTCAGGTGGTTGTTAATTGTTCTACATATAGGCTTTGTTAATTAATAAACTGATTATTTCTGGTGAAGCGGTTTATGCCTTGTTTTAGCACGAGCACCCTCTACACCCAAATGTATAGCAGTGTCCCCCAAATGGACTCAGGTAAACAGACAAAACAGTAATGGCGTGTACACACGGTGAGATTCCTTTGCTATTCAACCTAAGAGTCGACTGCTATGCAATCTTTGCTAACTCATGTGCTACTTACATACAATTCATGCTATGTACATTCATTCAATCTGCACTATATAGTCATTGCTGCACTCAGGTGTAACTAGAACTTGGTGGGTCCCATAGCAAAATATTGAAAGGACCCCCCCCCCCCCCCACACACAGACACACACACCTGGAGAGAGAGCGTGGCAGGAAGTGAGAGACTGTCAGAGAGAGGAAGTGTCAGGGAGTAAGAGAAGTAGAGAGATGGAGAGAGAGTCATAAAGAAAGCAACGTAATCTGCATTAGAGGGATTGTCAGAGAGGAAGTGTCAGGGAGAGGAAGAGATTGTCAGGGAGAGAGAAGGCGAGAGTGTAAGGGAGAGGGAGAGACAGTGTCAGAGAGAGAGAGACGTAGTCAGAGAGTGGGATATCAGAGAGTAAGTTTCAGGGAGAAAAAGAGAGGGTGTCAGGGCGAGAGAGAAGCACACACTATCAGAGAGATACCACTTACAGGCGGGAGGGGGTATCTTGCACATGCAGGAGAGAGCAAGGGGGATACGGGCAAATGCAGGACAACAAGGGGGGAGGTCAGGCTCTGCAGGCACACCCTGGAGCGTGGGGGGCAGGCTGTGACTTGCGGGGGACATCAGTGGGGCAGCAAAGGGGAGTCAGGCTCTGCATGCACAAGCTGTAGAGTATGGGGGCACGCTGTGACATGCCGGGGTGGGGCGTAAGGGCATCAGCAGGACAGCAAAGGCTCTTCAGGCCCAAGCTGGATAGCAGGGGGGGTGGGCAGCAGCAGGTCAGCAAGAGGGGGTCAGGCTCTGACCTGCAGAGCAGCGGAGGGGTCAGGCTGTAACGTGGGGGCGGTGGAGGTATCAGAGGGGGGGCAGGCTCTGCATACACCTGTTTACACATGCGGAGGGGGGCACGCGCCCACAGCAGGCCAGCAGGCGAGGGATGCACTGAGCTTGTACTTCTGACTCAGGTGTGCGCCTACCCAGGCACTCCCTACTGCCCACCTGCCTCTACCTATTGATGAGTCAGCTGTCCCGATGCTAACTTCTTCCGCTAACCTGGGTTACACAACCGCCATGCTTACAGTACGAGCAGAGGAGACTGCAGGGAACAGGGCTGACTGTCAGCAAGCCCTGGCAAATAGAATACAGAAAAGGCAGATGCGGTACTGCCGAGCGCCAACCCTGTATGTCTTCTGGCTCCGCCTCCTTCCCTTCCATCCACAAACTCAGTTGGTGCCACAATAGCAATAAATAACAAAGTATATTCATTCAAAAGGGTGCAGGGGATAGCCTGCTGGGCCCCCCCAACCCAGGGCCCCATAGCAGTTGCACCCATTGCACCCTCCATAGTTACGCCACTGGCAGCACTATTTGGCTTTCGATTACAGCTGAACGGGAGAGCGCATCGGCATCGAATCGGGATACAAAGCTTAAAAATAGGTTCAATCTCCATTAGACGGCTATGCGATCCCGATTTTAATATGACTAAATAGTCAAAATCGGATGTCAAATTGTACCGTGTGTACACAGCATAACAAGTCTACTCCTTGTTATGTAGAAATCTCTGCTGTCTGTTCAATAAACATATGATTAAAAGAAAAAAAAAACAGTAAGCCCAGACATTTTTTTTCCCTTTTTTATTATATAATATTTGTGGATTACTTAAAAGTTGGGATTTCCACAGTATAACATCTTACTTTGATTTTTTTTTTTTGAGGGTATAGTGGATGAAAAGAACAAATACTTATATTACTGCCAGAGTAGCAGACGCTCCCTATACCATTTTCATTCTTTTTGTTCTATGAAGTTAAAATCATGGCTGAGCTTATTGTACAGTATTTTATATATATTTACTACATTTTTAAGGAAATGTGATCCAAATGATTTTTTTCCTTGCACTTTTGAGTGCCAATGTTGCTGTGAGGGATCCTCAAAATATCCACTAAAAATTCCAGCAATGCTCACAGCGACTGTTCTTTTAGCATAAATAAATACAAAAACAGCCAAGTCAATTAACTGAAGTTTAGATAAATATTGCACCCCCCAAAAAAACAGTCGCTGTGAGCGATGCTGGGATTTTGAGCAGATAGTGGGGCAGATGTATTAAGCCTGGTAAAGAGATAAAATGGAAGGTGATAACGCACCAGCCAATCAACTCCCAACTGACATTTTTCAAAAATAGCTGGTGCCTTATCACCTTCAACTTTATCTCTACACCAGGCTTATGGCGCCTTAGCACCTTCCACTTTATCTCTTCACCAGGCTTAATACATCTGCTCTATTGTGAGGATCCCTCACAGCAACGTTAGCACTCAAAGGCTTAAGTATTTTTAATACATTTTTTTAGTGATGAGCAATTTTTATTGTTATACTGTACGTCATTTTACCATAGAGATGCAGCCAAGGCACTTACACTGCATTCAGGATGATGGGAATGGAACAGTAACTGGAAGACATGCCTGAAGCACAGTATAGAGTGTGTTTCTCTCCAGGTATAAGACAAATAGAAAATGTCAATAATGGTTTGCTTTTCTGGTAACATTCCTAAAATGAAATGACACCGTAAAGACCTTATCACATATTACACAGTGTACAGTAATAATGAAGATCATCTCTAAAATATGTATTCAAAATATAGTTATCCATATGCTTTGTAATGGATTTATTAATACCTAATAACTGTAAATATACACTCAATTTTAGTTAGTGATGGTTTTTATGAATGGCTTGAATAAATTGTAAAATTAAAAAGAATTGTATATTTCATGAGATTCCTTAGTCCACGTACTGTACATCACACTGTAGTTGACTTGATATGGTTACCTATCTATTCATTAATATTAGTAGCTTAAGTTCTGTTGGTTCTGTTGGTTTTCTCTGCCACATAGAATTGTCTTGTCCTACATTGCATTGTACATCTGAGAGTGGGAGCTAGGACAGTCATAGGGCAATCAGTGCATAGCCTCATAGCACCTTATCCTATGCAAAGAAAACGCTACACAAAACGCTTATATAAAACTAAAGAGAATAATACTCAACAATCAACATCACAAAATGTAATCTTTAATGAAAAAATAAGCTTAGATTTCCAATTGAAAATTATTTTCTAACTTTTAAGAAATAATTAAATATAATAGTACCATATCATGTAAACAATATATTAAATAATATAAAACTATACTAAATAATAATTGAATAAAGCACAAAATGAAAGAATGGATGAAAATGTGACTATCTCTTGTGCTACTATATGTGGCCACTGTGTGGCAGTGTTTCATATACTTGATACCGTTAAGTTGTTGCAGAAACAAAAACAAATACAGTCTATCATTCACAATCTATTTGGGAAATTTTCAAACAGAATAAAATTGCCCTTGCTGACAAGAGCCAAATTTTAAACTGGCTTACGCTGCCTGCCAGAACATATTTATATTGTACAGATACATTCAGCAGCTTAAGTTGTAGTTTTTTGTTTCTGCAGTCTTTATGGCCTTCACACACACTCGATAGTAGTACTCATATATATATACCACAGATTACATAAATAGTGACTGTGTTTAGAAATAGTGCAATTTTAAATCTGAAAAGAAAATAAATATTTTATCTTTGAGTATGTTCTATAAATAAAAAAAAATATATGTAATAAATCACCAGAATCTGAAAATAATAGTCATCGGTATAAGGCCCTTATTCTAGTTCACTCTTTCTGACAAAATCCTTCTTAGATGGACAAAACCATGTGCACTGCAGGTGAGGCAGGTGTTACTTGTGCAGAGATAATTAGATTTGGGTGGGGTTTTACTTCAAAGTGAGTTTTATATTGCTGTGTAAAAATAAAGCAGCCAGTATTTACCCTGCACAGAAACAAAATGACTCACCCAAATCTAATTCTCTCTGCACATTTTAAATCTGCCCCCCTGCAGTGCACAAGTTTTTGTCCATCTAAGAAGGATTTTGTCAGAGAGTGAACTAGAATAAGGCCCTATATCCGTTCAGGTACTAGCACGATTTATACTTATACTTTCTACTATAGAGAAAAACTGTTTCACCAATTCTGATTTTTCCCCCCTGAATTAATGATTCACAAATTCACTAGTATACGTCCATATATTGCAAGATTTGTTTTTGTAAATATTTTATTATAGAACTGTAACAATTAAGCGTAATGTTCATGTGGTATATAGAAATGCAATACAGTATATTACAATATGCTTGTAACAATAAATCTATACAACAGTGATATAAACATAAAGAAATACAGAAATACAAACTCCACAAAAGATGGTGATGTAAGAATTTGGTATGTTACAAAAATCATTACACAATCAGAAAGGACAACTGCCAGATGTAAGCATTTCAGTGTTGTACCAAGAGGACCCTGAGAACCGCTGTTCTCAGGGATGTCTTTATAGGTGGACAAGTTTTTATTTTTTTTATCTTTTTCCTTTAGGATTTGATTCACACTTTTTTCATGGTACTGTCCAATTTGGTAGTATAGTATTACAGTACTGTAGTATTAATTTAATTCACTATTTTGGATGTCTTTCCTACTTCTTTATAGTTTATATGGACCTTATACTGGCCCGGATTTGTGTGGTTAGTTTCATGATAAATCCAAGAAAAAGTGCAAAAGGTACAGCAGATCCAGTCTGGTTATATATAGCTGTTTAAACATACTATTGGATGTATTAAACAATGCAAACAAGGATTACCCTTTAACAGGATATAAGTATAACGAGGGTCATCAGGCAATAACGAAATGAAAAAGTTATGGGGCATACACACAGGGAGGTTTGAGCAAGAGATGTGTTCTGAGCTATTTAGTATGGGAGATTTGTGTTAAGCAAAAAAAAATGTATTTAAATAATGAGTTGGTATTTCAGAAGGGTTGATGTAGATCGCTCAGATTGCTTCTTAAAACATGGGACATTTGCAGTTGCTTCTTAAAACATGGGACATTTGCAGTCTCCTGCTAAGCGAGCTCACTAGATCTATACACTCTAATGATCTAGACCATTGATAGCGATGCACGGGGCTGCGCATAGCCATTGCTATGGGGCTGTGCATAGTTATTGCATATGGAGCATATACACTGAGCTATCTGTGCTTAATTTCTAAGTGATTTAGCCAAATCACTTAGAAACTTAGCAGAACTCTCCCTGTGTGTATGGCCCATTACTTATAATAGCACTGACTTTTCTCGTCAATGTGGGGTAATATATTTTGGATGAAAAAAATAAATATATATATATATATATATATATATATATATAAAATAACTACATTTGATAGAATTTTCTAAACGTTTACCTGTTGATTAAATAGCAAACAGAATGGATATAGGCCTTATTCAGATCTGATCGCAGTACAAGTATGTTCACAAAATGAGCAAAACCATGTGGGCTGCAGGTGGGGCAGATGTAACATGTACAGTATAGAGTGTTATTTTGTTTTTGTGCAGAGTAAATGCTGGCTGCTTTATTTTTACACTGCAATTTAGAGTTCAGTTTCAACACACCCCACCCAAATCTAACTCTCTCTGCACATGTTAAATCTGCCCCACCTGCACATGGTTTTGCCCATTTTGAGTACAAATTTGTACTGTGATCAGATCTGAATAAGGGCCATAGTACAGGACAATGTCTTGTGCAAAAACAACACAGTGGACTTCTTCTTTTAACTTCAGAGAAGAAAGGTTTTCCTTGTTCGAATAATGGAATATTTTCATACAATGCGGTACCCAAAAGGGATCAGAGAACAAGGGATCAGCAATTGTGAAACAGAAATCCCATATGGATTTTAATCAAAGTTGACTGTAGGTGACATATGTTAGGGGAGACAGACGTCTCTCCCTATAATTTTATGTCACCCCAGAGAGTACTTGTAGGTGGTGCTTACAGATAAGAAGCCCATAAAGGTATCTTTAGATGATCAGTGGAATAGAGGTGCTTACATATATCTTACATAATGATAATGATCGACAGATAAACACCTTGTGGCAAATAAACTTCTTACTTTAAAAAGGAATATGCTCCCTCTGTGTCTTACTTGAATCATACAGCATACAAGCGCATCTGGGTATCTTTTATCTCCTCTTAACCAAAGGCATATATAGAGGAATAAAATGAAAACTTCCCATGGTGCAGTAAAAAATAACAATTTATTTAATGACACATAAAAATATATAACAGTACAGCAGATGTTTTTTAAAATGAAACCCGGGTATTCATAAGCTGCAATGGATTGAACTCCTTCCTCTGGTATCTCTGGCAATCCTATCCAGACTCTTCCCAAGGGTACCACATTGTATACGGACATTCCATTATTCGAACAAGGAAAAAATGTATTCTCTGAAGATAAAAGTCCACTGTGTTGTTTTAGTGCAACACATCGTAATTTACTATATCCATTCTGTTTGCTATTTGTTCTACTAGTGAGTGTTGATGCTGGTTTTGTACAGAGGTGACCTGCAGCATAGGTAACGCCATATCCTCTACTATCCTTCTGTTTTATCTGTTGGCGGCCGCTGATTCGCTAAGTGCTTTCTTAACTAATCAATGGCCAGCCTGTCTTTTGAACTATAATTATCCTGCCACTGGCCGCCCAGCACCTGCCACTCTGTGCTTCCCAACACTGCCCACCCCACTGCTGCATGGTCACACCCACCCCTGTGCAATCAGCGTAGCCCGGCACTGGCTGCTGCTCCCCACCCCCCCCCCCCCGTGCTCAGCGCAGCACGGCACCCGCCGCTGCCCACCCCCCGCCAGTGACTTTTGTCAGCCCCGCTGGATCTACCGGCGCTTTATCGCTGGCATACACCTACGGAATTGGACCCAGCACATCACGGTTGATGAAAAGAACCTGTGATGTTCTGCTAACGGGTCTGATCTAATAGGTTTTATATGCAGGACTTTCAATCTCCAGGGTTCAACCCGATGCACACAGGGCTGTGCATGTCAAACACATCCAATTTTGGCCGATTTCTCTAAATCTGCCAAAATTGTACTAGTGTGTGGGGGCCTTTTTATGTGTAATGTAACAGAAAATCTATCATAAGAACTCCAACTCCTGGCATACTCGCCCGTACTAGTATCTTCAGATCATGTGTGTGGTACCATCTCATGACCTCCGGACCCGCTCATCAGATCGTAATCATATCAAAACACCTCACGATGTGCACAAAAACAATCAAAATCATGCACTTGGGCCTTAAATCATTGTAATGTATGGCCAGTTTTAAGAGAACCCTTGTGGCCTTTTTGCATATATATATATGTGCTGGGCGGCGGCACTTGGAAAGGAAGACAGGACAGCAGGCAATTGGGGTGCCGACGTTTCAAAGCCCGCAGGCTTTTTTATCAAGGTGCTGGTGAACATATATATATATATAATATATATATAAGGATCAGCACAAACAAGGAGTGGCACTCGGCGGACTTGGTGCAGAAAACTTTTATATATCACAAAGTGTCCAACGTTCTCCTTTTTCAAGGTGTGTATATATATATATATATATATATATATATATATATATATATATATATATATATATATATATATATATATATATATATATATATATATATAGCGGTCTGGGTCTCCCCTCCAGGAAATGAAGTAGAGACAGCACGTCACTGCAGCAAATAAAAATCTTTATTCCAGCCTCATATATATATATATATATATATATATATATATATATATATATATATATATTGGAGAATCCGCACTCACGGCCAGCCCTTGTCAACTTTCGGGGTGCTCCACTTAAGTAAACATCCAATGATGTTCCCAATATATCACAGGTGTAGAGCCAAAAACAGATCCACAAGGAGCACTCACCAATAAGATCAATTGCAGTTTATTGGTACTTGTTTAGGATACAAAACATCTTACTTTTGTATTGGAGTCGACGTTTCGGCCACTAGAGGGCCTTTGTCAAGACAGATCACCTGGCACATCCGTACAGCACAAGCACTTCAAGTACACTGATCCTGTTCTCAAGGGCTCCCTTATATAGCAGCCTAATGTAATAATTATCTACAGCCTAGTGCAGTACCTACTGGTGCCTGCAAGGCTTATGTGTCCCCGATCACATGTTCCTAATGCCGCTCGCTCATTGGTCAGCCGGCCGGAAATGCTGTTAATCCAATATGGCCGTGCGTTCCACAGCGGTCCCGGTGCGTTCCAGCGCCGTCTGCCACGTTATCTATCACTTATATACTCTCCCTGAACATTAGGTTCAGTCTGTGTCGGGTTTAGCGTGTGGACACATTGTGACAGTGGGTTTCAGTGCGGCAGAAAGGTGCTAAAACGAAATCTGAATCGCTCTGTATAAGAGCTGTTAAAATGGCCGTGCGTTCCACAGCGGCTTTTATGCGTTCCAGCTATCGTTAATAGCTGCTGGGGGTTACGCTGGGCTTATTTATAAGGGAACCCTGAGCCTGGATCTAGAAATAGACTATACATGTTTACAATATATGTGTTCACATGTCAAATAGGATTGTCATTAGATAAATTGCATATATGTGAACACTTTAAGTATTATGCAGCAGCTTCAATAATAGAAGGACTGCTTAAATCATATTAGCAATTAAACAATATCATACAAACAAACATATAAGAACAACATATATATATATATATATATATATATATATATATATATATATATATATATATAGAAGAAACAGAGAGCACTCACCAGTCTTCAAGCAGTATGATGCAAATAAAAGCTTTTAATACATCACCAAAGTCTCAGGCATAGAGTCGACGTTTCGAGCCTCGCCGGGCTCTTTGTCAAGACACAAGAACAGGATGGGTCACAGCCCCAGAGTGTAATTCACCATTGTCATATACACAATATATATAGCCCAGAGACAGGAAGTGCCTGCGTGTGTTGTTGAAGTTCGTATCGCAGTGGGTGTTGATAATTATCCTTGAATTCGTTATCATCTCCTTAGGCTTTTTAGACTGCTCTGAGAACTTATTCCTGGCTTTAGTGAGGCTTCTGTTAACGATCTTCTGACTGTACCCCCTGTCAGAGAATCTCTGTTTACACTCATTTAGCTGTATCTCCATAATTTCCTCCTCGGAGTTATTCTGCATTACCCGGAGAAATTGGGAAATGGGTAGGTTGGACTTGAGTGAGTCTGGGTGATGACTTGTAGCCCAGAGAAGAGTGTTTCTGTCCGTTGGTTTCTTAAACAATGTAAACCCCAAGAAGGCTCCTTTCCTTTGAACCGTTATGTCCAAAAAACTCATGGAGCTAGAGTCTGAAGCAGACGTAAACCGTACTGGAGTATCCAAACTATTAAGCGTGGATACCATCTCTGAAAAAGAATGCTCATCGCCAGACCAGATCAAGAAAACATCATCAATGTATCTTTTAAAATACTTCATCTGCCCTGAGTAATGCGGGAAGATGTACTTTTGTTCATACTCATGCATATATAAGTTGGCGAAGGCTGGGGCCACATTGGACCCCATGGCGGTCCCCGCCAACTGCATATAGTAATCATCTTGGTAAAGAAAATGGTTATACTTCAGCACCATGTCCAGCAAGCTCAATATGTATTCAACTGGGGGTCCTGTATACGGGCCCTTAACCAAAGCTGATTTGACCGCTTCAATTCCCTCCAAGTGCGGGATGATCGTATATAATGAATTGACGTCTAGTGTGCATAAGAGACTGTCATGATCAAGCACCCCTAGACCCCTGATTTCACTCAGGAATTGTGCGGTATCCTTGAGGTAGGTAGGAGTCAGCTGGACCAGTGGTTGCAGATAATGGTCCAATAGTTTGGCTAGAGGCTGTAGAATGGAACCTCTAGCAGAGATGATTGGACGTCCAGGGGGACTAACGAGGGACTTATGGATCTTCGGCAGCGTATAAATTATAGGGCATACCGCATGTTCAACTGTCAGATATTCGTTAGTCTCCTCGTCAATCCAACCCTGTACAAGTCCCAAATGGATCATCTCATCGATTTTACCCTTGACTGCCCCCATAGGGTTAGAGGCCAGTTTCAGGTAAGTTTTATCATCAGCCAGTTGTCTTTTGATCTCTAGATCGTAATCACAGAAATTTTGTAACACTATTGAGCCACCCTTATCAGCGTTACGAATAACTACTGATGTGTCATCCTGTAGCTCTTTGAGTGCCACTCTCTCTACAGCGGAGAGGTTATCAAAGACCTTGTTGTTTCTGGCCGAATTTTTACATTGCTGATCCACTACTCTCAAGAACGTTTTCAAACTGGCATTGGTGCTTATTGGATCATAGGTGCTGGGTTTCTTGAACACCCTCTCTACCTGGGGAGCAATGGGAGACATTTGCGTGGGTTTATTATCAAAATAATCTCGGAGTCTGAGCTTCCTTCCCATTTTAAAATGGTCAATAGACCATTGAAAATAATAAAATTTATTAGTGGGGATGAAATTCAGACCCTTCGAGAGTAGTGATTGTTCAGGACTAGTGAGGACCCTTGAGGACAAGTTAAAGATTAGTTCCTGTACCCCTTGTAACCTCTTTGTCGTCCCCCGCCTTAATTTCCCGCCCCTCCGCGGGTGCGGTCTTTGGCTCGACGGCTTAGCACGTCTCTGCGGGCGGGCCTGGTACCTTGATCTAAAAAAGTAACAGAGTTTGGCTGTTGGTACGAGGTACCTCTCAGAGGAGGCAGACTATCACCTGTGTCTGTTTCTGAAGAGGAATTAGACACTTGGGACTCTGGTTCCCTGTAGCGTTGGTGTCTAGGCCTAAAACCTCCTCTTTGGTTATGGGGTTGGGAAGGTCCTTCACCAATTAACCATTTATAAACTGTATGTCTCTGGTAATCACTTTCCACAGTCTCCAATTTTTTTTATTTGAAAGCTATCAAGTCTGCTTTATATTTATCAATCTGGGACTGAATACGTCCCACCCAGTCATCAGACTTGTCAGCTTTCAAAATTTGCAGAGCCTTCTTTTCGTAATCAGCAATTTCAACCCTGATTTTCTTAAGTTCGGTTCCTACCTCCTCCACCACCAAAGCTATCAGGTCAAGGGAACATTTATTGAGCACTCCACACCATCGGACACAAAAAGATGGATTACGGCGACCGATGGTGGGAGTGTTGTGTACTCTGAATCCTCTCGGAATACGTTTCTTCCGATAGTACTCCGAGAGGAACTGACCGTGAAGGATCAGATCTGTTTCCCTTCTCTTCAGCCTATGTAGCTTATGGAAGTGGTCGGTAGCAGTTGCCGAAGGTAGTTGGGCAAAATCTAGTTCAGTAAAGAGAAATTTATCTATTTCATCATCTGTTAAGCTGATTTGTACATTCTCTGCATCACTCAGGGCAATTTCATCAAGCCCCAATAAACCTGTAGCCATTTGGGGATCGGCCACACAGAGTTAATCACAATAATTCAACCCTAGAGCCAGGACTCCAAATAAAAACAATCACTAAATTGAAACAATTTTTAAGCTACAATACATATAGATAGCTCAATATGAACAATAGGTGAACAGAATCCACTTCTGAAGATGTAACACTCTCCCGTCTGTAGGTTAAACACCTGTAGGTACCAATTCACTGTTTTATGTAATTCCAAAGGTAGTTTAGACGATTATACTATTTCCAATGGGTGCACAGTTCAGGAAGCAGGGCTATAATAATGCACTTTTTCCATATATATAAAGGTTGGTAGAACCGGCACACTCAAATTTCCAAGAGACAACTGCTGGGGTGCCACACTCAGGCCACAGTCCATGGGGGTACAGCCAATGTATATAGAAGAAACAGAGAGCACTCACCAGTCTTCAAGCAGTATGATGCAAATAAAAGCTTTTAATACATCACCAAAGTCTCAGGCATAGAGTCGACGTTTCGAGCCTCGCCGGGCTCTTTGTCAAGACACAAGAACAGGATGGGTCACAGCCCCAGAGTGTAATTCACCATTGACATATACACAATATATATAGCCCAGAGACAGGAAGTGCCTGCTGCGATCAATAATCCAATCATAGTACCCAATCATACTAAACATCAAGCTTTATAGGGTATCTACAGATGCGCTGAGCTACAGCAAAAACAGCATACATAAAATAACTTACTTACAGCAAAGATGCAAGGTCACGCGGTGAGTAGAAGGGTTAGAAGCATGTTAACTGTCCGGCGTGCGTTCCACTGTGCTGGAACGCACAAACCGGAAGGAGCTACACCCAATAGGAGGGCAGCGCGTCACACGCAACTGCCGCCCATTGAGGAAGCTGACTCCGACGTTCAGTCAGCCAGAGGCTGCATAACGCAGCCCAGGGATACAACAGACCAATCAGATGGCGTCTTAACGCATGCGCACAAGGTGCGCTCCATTCCGTAGTGCTGGAACGCACAGCCCTTCCGTTAGATTCAATAAGGGAATGCACTATCATCAATCCATAAAGGATTACCCGGACAATAAGTAAGCTATAGGCTGCATAGTATTGCCCATAGGAACCGCTGAACAATCTGTTAAAGCTGTAGCTCATGCGCACTAGGTGCGCAACACTTATGAGTGCTGGAACGCACAGCCATTGTAGTTGGCTCAATAATAAAGTGCTATACCCAATATCCACAAAATATCCTAAACATATGATCGGTGTGGGCAATTAGCTGTCTCTGGTGCACAAAAAAAAAAAGAACAAGGAGATGCATTTAAAGATAAGACAAACAACAAACAGCACAAGAGATTAAAAACATATGGAAGTCAGATAGGCAGCCCACTGTGGGTCAAAAAGACCTCTCCCAGTGTGCAGTCCATCATGACTCCCCCAATAAAACAATCGGAGTCCTGGCGTAACACATTTTAAGGTGCAGAAACAATACTGTGTGACATGGACCACCAAGGTCACAAGCTTACTGGTCATTTGTCTGAAGGAGCGAAGCATATTGGTTTAACATATAGTAGGGAGGTAGGTGTTCGGATCATTCAGCAGAGCAAAGAGTTCTAAAGAAATATATTCATGTGGGTTTTCTCATTAAGGCCCCTTGGGACCACAGTATCCAATTGATGGATCCATCGGGCCTCTTTTTTCAAGAGCATCAGTCCTCGATCTCCACCCCTCGGGGGTGGGGGGACCCAATCGATGGCCATACACCTCAGTGTGGATAGTTGGTGCCGTTCTTTCACAAAGTGTGCGGCCACAGGTTTATCAGTGGTACCCGTGGAGTAGGCCAGCCTAATTGAGGATCGATGTTGGTTGATCCTTTCACGTAGAGTCCGTATGGTCTTTCCTACGTACATAAGGCCACACGGGCAGGTCAAATAGTAGACCACGTGATCCAATTGGCAGTAGAGTCGATGTTTCAAAAAGATTTTAATACCGCTGTGCGGATGGCAGAAGTAGGTGCCGGTAATGAGTACCCGGCAAGTAGCACAGCCAAGGCATTTATAACACCCATTTTTCTTAGTAAGCCATAAGTCCTTGTTGACCTTGGCAGGTCTCATATTATGTCTTAGGAGATGGTCCTGGAGGTTGGGCCCTCTATTCACGCTTAAATGAGAGACTTTGGTGATGTATTAAAAGCTTTTATTTGCATCATACTGCTTGAAGACTGGTGAGTGCTCTCTGTTTCTTCTATATACATTGGCTGTACCCCCATGGACTGTGGCCTGAGTGTGGCACCCCAGCAGTTGTCTCTTGGAAATTTGAGTGTGCCGGTTCTACCAACCTTTATATATATGGAAAAAGTGCATTATTATAGCCCTGCTTCCTGAACTGTGCACCCATTGGAAATAGTATAATCGTCTAAACTGCCTTTGGATTACAAAAAACAGTGAATTGGTACCTACAGGTGTTTAACCTACAGACGGGAGAGTGTTACATCTTCAGAAGTGGATTCTGTTCACCTATTGTTCATATTGAGCTATCTATATGTATTGTAGCTTAAAAATTGTTTCAATTTAGTGATTGTTTTTATTTGGAGTCCTGGCTCTAGGGTTGAATTATTGTGATTAACTCTGTGTGGCCGATCCCCAAATGGCTACAGGTTTTTTGGGGCTTGATGAAATTGCCCTGAGTGATGCGGAGAATGTACAAATCAGCTTAACAGATGATGAAATAGATAAATTTCTCTTTACTGAACTAGATTTTGCCCAACTACCTTCGGCAACTGCTACCGACCACTTCCATAAGCTACATAGGCTGAAGAGAAGGGAAACAGATCTGATCCTTCACGGTCAGTTCCTCTTGGAGTACTATCGGAAGAAACGTATTCCGAGAGAATTCAGAGTACACAACACTCCCACCATCGGTCGCCGTAATCCATCTTTTTGTGTCCGATGGTGTGGAGTGCTCAATAAATGTTCCCTTGACCTGATAGCTTTGGTGGTGGAGGAGGTAGGAACCGAACTTAAGAAAATCAGGGTTGAAATTGCTGATTACGAAAAGGAGGCTCTGCAAATTTTGAAAGCTGACAAGTCTGATGACTGGGTGGGACGTATTCAGTCCCAGATTGATAAATATAAAGCAGACTTGATAGCTTTCAAAAGAAAAAAATTGGAGACTGTGGAAAGTGATTACCAGAGACATACAGTTTATAAATGGTTAATTGGTGAAGGACCTTCCCAACCCCATAACCAAAGAGGAGATTTTAGGCCTAGACACCAACGCTACAGGGAACCAGAGTCCCAAGTGTCTAATTCCTCTTCGGAAACAGACACAGGTGATAGTCTGCCTCCTCTGAGAGGTACCTCGTACCAACAGCCAAACTCTGCTACTTTTTTAGATCAAGGTACCAGGCCCGCCCGCAGAGACGTGCTAAGCCGTCGAGCCAAAGACCGCACCCGCGGAGGGGTGGGAAATTAAGGCGGGGGACGACAAAGAGGTTACAAGGGGTACAGGAACTAATCTTTAACTTGTCCTCAAGGGTCCTCACTAGTCCTGAACAATCACTACTCTCGAAGGGTCTGAATTTCATCCCCACTAATAACTTTAATTCTTTTCAATGGTCTATTGACCATTTTAAAATGGGTAGGAAGCTCAGACTCCGAGAGTATTTTTATAATAAACCCACGCAAATGTCTCCCATTGCTCCCCAGGTAGAGAGGGTGTTCAAGAAACCCAGCACCTATGATCCAATAAGCACCAATGCCAGTTTGAAAACGTTCTTGAGAGTAGTGGATCAGCAATGTAAAAATTCGGCCAGAAACAACAAGGTCTTTGATAACCTCTCCGCTGTAGAGAGAGTGGCACTCAAAGAGCTACAGGATGACACATCAGTAGTTATTCGTAACGCTGATAAGGGTGGCTCAATAGTGTTACAAAATTTCTGTGATTACGATCTAGAGATCAAAAAGACAACTGGCTGATGATAAAACTTACCTGAAACTGGCCTCTAACCCTATGGGGGCAGTCAAGGGTAAAATCGATGAGATGATCCATTTGGGACTTGTACAGGGTTGGATTGACGAGGAGACTAAGGAATATCTGACAGTTGAACATCCGGTATGCCCTATAATTTATACGCTGCCGAAGATCCATAAGTCCCTCGTTAGTCCCCCTGGACGTCCAATCATCTCTGCTAGAGGTTCCATTCTACAGCCTCTAGCCAAACTATTGGACCATTATCTGCAACCACTGGTCCAGCTGACTCCTACCTACCTCAAGGATACCGCACAATTCCTGAGTGAAATCAGGGATCTAGGGGTGCTTGATCATGACAGTCTCTTATGCACACTAGACGTCAATTCATTATATACGATCATCCCGCACTTGGAGGGAATTGAAGCGGTCAAATCAGCTTTGGTTAAGGGCCCGTATACAAGACCCCCAGTTGAATACATATTGAGCTTGCTGGACATGGAGGGTTATTCTAGTTCATTCTTTCTGACAAAATCCTTCTTAGATGGACAAAACCATGTGCACTGCGGGTGGGGCAGATGTAACTTGTGCAGAGAGAATTAGATTTGGGTGGGGTTTTTCTTCAAAGTTAGATCTATATTGCAGTGTAAAATAAAGCAGTCAGTATTTACCCTGCACAGAAACAAAATAACTCACCCAAATCTAATTCTCTCTGCACATGTTACATCTGCCCCCCTGCAGTGCACATGGTTTTGTCCATCTAAGAAGGATTTTGTCAGAAAGAATGAACTAGAATAAACCCCATGGTGCTGAAGTATAACCATTTTCTTTACCAAGATGATTACTATATGCAGTTGGCGGGGACCGCCATGGGGTCCAAAGTGGCCCCAGCCTTCGCCAACTTATATATGCATGAGTATGAACAAAAGTACATCTTCCTGCATTACTCAGGGCAGATGAAGTATTTTAAAAGATACATTGATGATGTTTTCTTGATCTGGTCTGGCGATGAGCATTCTTTTTCAGAGATGGTATCCACGCTTAATAGTTTGGATACTCCAGTACGGTTTACGTCTGCTTCAGACTCTAGCTCCATGAGTTTTTTGGACATAACGGTTCAAAGGAAAGGAGCCTTCTTGGGGTTTACATTGTTTAAGAAACCAACGGACAGAAACACTCTTCTCTGGGCTACAAGTCATCACCCAGACTCACTCAAGTCCAACCTACCCATTTCCCAATTTCTCCGGGTAATGCGGAATAACTCCGAGGAGGAAATTATGGAGATACAGCTAAATGAGTGTAAACAGAGATTCTCTGACAGGGGGTACAGTCAGAAGATCATTAACAGAAGCCTCACTAATGCCAGGAAGAAGTTCTCAGAGCAGTCTAAAAAGCCTAAGGAGATGATAACGAATTCAAGGATAATTATCAACACCCACTGCGATACGAACTTCAACAACACACAACGCATCATTAGAAAGCAGTGGCCCCTGATTTCGTCTGATCAGGCCTTCAGGAAAATGGGCACAGCTCCTCCCCTTTTAAGCGTGAATAGAGGGCCCAACCTCCAGGACCATGTCCTAAGACCTAATATGAGACCTGCCAAGGTCAACAAGGACTTATGGCTTACTAAGAAAAATGGGTGTTATAAATGCCTTGGCTGTGCTACTTGCCGGGTACTCATTACCGGCACCTACTTCTGCCATCCGCACAGCGGTATTAAAATCTTTTTGAAACATCGACTCTACTGCCAATTGGATCACGTGGTCTACTATTTGACCTGCCCGTGTGGCCTTATGTACGTAGGAAAGACCATACGGACTCTACGTGAAAGGATCAACCAACATCGATCCTCAATTAGGCTGGCCTACTCCACGGGTACCACTGATAAACCTGTGGCCGCACACTTTGTGAAAGAACGGCACCAACTATCCACACTGAGGTGTATGGCCATCGATTGGGTCCCCCCACCCCCGAGGGGTGGAGATCGAGGACTGATGCTCTTGAAAAAAGAGGCCCGATGGATCCATCAATTGGATACTGTGGTCCCAAGGGGCCTTAATGAGAAAACCCACATGAATATATTTTTTTAGAACTCTTTGCTCTGCTGAATGATCCGAACACTTACCTCCCTACTATATGTTAAACCAATATGCTTCGCTCCTTCAGACAAATGACCAGTAAGCTTGTGACCTTGGTGGTCCATGTCACACAGTATTGTTTCTGCACCTTAAAATGTGTTACGCCAGGACTCCGATTGTTTTATTGGGGAAGTCATGATGGACTGCACACTGGGAGAGGTCTTTTTGACCCACAGTGGGCTGCCTATCTGACTTCCATATGTTTTTAATCTATGTGCTGTTTGTTGTTTGTCTTATCTTTAAATGCATCTCCTTGTTCTTTTTTTGTGTGCACCAGAGACAGCTAATTGCCCACACCCATCATATGTTTAGGATATTTTGTGGATATTGGGTATAGCACTTTATTATTGAGCCAACTACAATGGCTGTGCGTTCCAGCACTCATAAGTGTTGCGCACCTAGTGCGCATGCGCTACAGCTTTAACAGATTGTTCAGCGGTTCCTATGGGCAATACTATGCAGCCTATAGCTTACTTATTGTCCGGGTAATCCTTTATGGATTGATGATAGTGCATTCCCTTATTGAATCTAAAGGAAGGGCTGTGCGTTCCAGCACTACGGAATGGAGCGCACCTTGTGCGCATGCGTTAAGACGCCATCTGATTGGTCTGTTGTATCCCTGGGCTGCGTTATGCAGCCTCTGGCTGACTGAACGTCTGAGTCAGCTTCCTCAATGGGCGGCAGTTGCGTGTGACGCGCTGCCCTCCTATTGGGTGTAGCTCCTTCCGGTTTGTGCGTTCCAGCACAGTGGAACGCACGCCGGACAGTTAACATGCTTCTAACCCTTCTACTCACCGCGTGACCTTGCATCTTTGCTGTAAGTAAGTTATTTTATGTATGCTGTTTTTGCTGTAGCGCAGCGCATCTGTAGATACCCTATAAAGCTTGATGTTTAGTATGATTGGGTACTATGATTGGATTATTGATCGCAGCAGGCACTTCCTGTCTCTGGGCTATATATATTGTGTATATGTCAATGGTGAATTACCCTCTGGGGCTGTGACCCATCCTGTTCTTGTGTCTTGACAAAGAGCCCGGCGAGGCTCGAAACGTCGACTCTATGCCTGAGACTTTGGTGATGTATTAAAAGCTTTTATTTGCATCATACTGCTTGAAGACTGGTGAGTGCTCTCTGTTTCTTCTATATACATTGGCTGTACCACCATGGACTGTGGCCTGAGTGTGGCACCCCAGCAGTTGTCTCTTGGAAATTTGAGTGTGCCGGTTCTACCAACCTCTATATATATATATATATATATATATATATATATATATATATATATACATATTTACACAAAAATATTTTTATATATTTTTTTATACAGTATTTTCTATTATTTTGGGATTTTCAATATTTTGTATTCTTTTTTATTTTTTATTTTCTTTATATACATTTTTCACGTTTAATTAATGGAGATGATGGTATAGAGAAAAAAAAGGGCCATATAGGTCCACATGCACCTTATGCCACCGTCTGTACAATCATTGTACACAGTAATCCCCCATGGTGAGGGCATGCGGGCGATTAAGGAACATCTTATCGAGAGCCACCAATAGAATTCTTGATGACACTGGTTGAATTGGTATTAACCAAAAATTATTTCCTGTATGGTGCCGACTACTATTTGCAAGTCAACGGCCCCGCAATGGGGTCGAACCTGGCGCCAGCTTACGCCAACTTGTATATGGCGAACTACGAAAAAAGATATATTACATTAGTAGCCCAGGCAAACTTGTTGTGTTACAGTCGATTTATCGACGACATATTCCTAGTATGGGCAGGAACAAAGGCACCTTTTGAGATGATGGTTCATGACCTCAATACTATGCCAGAGCCAATCCGACTGACCCACAATATCGACCAACAAACAGTAAAGTTTCTGGACATATTAATTTTCAAGGACGGCGACCGATTGGGCTATACAATGTTCAGGAAAAGCACGGACAGAAATACATTGTTACAGGCCCAAAGCCATTTAAAAGAGAGTCTGCCCATTTCCCAGTTCCTACGGGTCCTGAGGACAAACTCGACTGAAGAACGAACTTTGGTTCAACTAGATGAAATGAAGGCAAGGTTCCTTGAGAGAGGATACTCGCGAAGAACAATTAACCGATGCCTGAAAAAAGCAAAAGCCAGATATCAAACCCCGCCAATAAGATCACAAACCAATAAAGATCAAAGAATGGTACAAGTGAATACATTCAATCATACAGCACAAGTGGCAAAAACTGTATATAAAAAATACTGGCCACTTTTGACAAGCGACCCTGCCCTGGGATTACAGAAGTATCCACCACCCATGATGGCTTATCGCAGGAATCCAAACATTCAGCAGATTCTGATGAGACCTACGGTGCGCCCAAGCCCCAAAGGGACACAATGGTTACGCTCCACCAAACCTGGCTGCGTTAAGTGCAAGGGCTGCACAACCTGCAATGCAATGTTGATTGGTACAACAGTGGCGCATCCACATAGTGGTAAGAGGCTGAAAATTCGATACCGGCTTACCTGTACCACCCCGTACGTGATTTACGTGCTAATCTGCCCCTGTGGATTGTACTACACAGGAATGACAACCCGACCATTTCGTGATCGAATGGCAAACCACAGATACACCATTCGGCAGGCATTGGACACTGGGAAAACCGATAAACCAGTGGCACAACACTGCCTTGAACAAGGCCATCAAGTATCAGCTATTAAATGCATGCTTGTAGACCATATACCCGAGTATATTCGAGGGGGTGATCGAACCAAGGCTTTAAGGCAACGTGAAGCACAATGGATTTACACCATGGACACTGTGGCCCCTCGTGGCCTAAATGAAAATAATCCATTAAATTGCTTTCTATGAACCAACAGGGTTGTACAGGCTGCTTTTTTGCCTGGTTTCCCATGTGTATAATACCTTCTTCAATTTTTTTCTTTGTTGGTACGATATTGTGACCAGACGGTGGCATAAGGGGCATGTGGACCTATATGGCCCTTTTTTTTCTCTATACCATCATCTCCATTAATTAAATGTGAAAAATGTATATACAGAAAATAAAAAATAAAAAAGAATACAAAATATTGAAAATCCAAAAATAATAGAAAATACTGTATAAAAAAAATATATAAAAATATTTTTGTGTAAATATGTATATATATATATATATATATATATATATATATATATGTTTGTCTTATATGTTTGTTTGTATGATATTGCATAATTGCTAATATGATTTAAGCAGTCCTTCTATTATTGAAGCTGTTGCATAATACTTAAAGTGTTCACATATATGCAATTTATCTAATGACAATCCTATTTGACATGTGAACACATATATTTTAAACATGTATAGTCTATTTCTAGATCCAGGCTCAGGGTTCCCTTATAAATAAGCCCAGCAGAACCCCCAGCAGCTATTAACGATAGCTGAAATGCATAAAAGCCGCTGTGGAACGCACGGCCTTTTTAACAGCTCTTATACAGAGCGATTCAGATTTCGTTTTAGCACCTTTCTGCCGCACTGAAACCCACTGTCACAATGTGGCCACACGCTAAACCCGACACAGACTGAACCTAATGTTCAGGTAGAGTATATAAGTGATAGATAACGCGGCAGACGGCGCTGGAACGCACCGGGACCGCTGTGGAACGCACGGCCATATTGGATTAACAGCATTTCCGGCCGGCTGACCAATGAGCGAGCGGCATTAGGAACATGTGATCGGGGACACATGAGCTTTGCAGGCACCAGTAGGTACTGCACTAGGCTGTAGATAATTATCACATTAGGCTGCTATATAAGGGAGCCCTTGAGAACAGGATCAGTGTACTTGAAGTGCTTGTGCTGTACGGATGTGCCAGGTGATCTGTCTTGACAAAGGCCCTCTAGTGGCCGAAACGTCGACTCCAATACAAAAGTAAGATGTTTTGTATCCTAAACAAGTACCATTAAACTGCAATTGATCTTATTGGTGAGTGCTCCTTGTGGATCTGTTTCTGGCTCTACACCTGTGATATATATATATACATCCAATCAGGAAACCGGCACTCACTGCTTACATAAAGAAACGTTCCTGGTGCCTTCCGTGCGGCGTGCACAACAAACACTCCAATATAACCTCTGGATGCGGCGGCACTCACCATACAGACGCCTTTAGACGCCAACGTTTCAATACTTTTTATAGTATTTTCGTCAGGGCAGCAATACAAAATATGAAAACACTCACCTCCTCTTGTAGTGCTCCCCTTCACCAAACTTCCTCCTGGCGCCGGAAACGGAGCCCCGTCACACACGCGCTCAGGAGGCACACCCCGTGCAAACAAAAGGACACCATTTTACTTAAGGGAAGAAAACAGTATATGCATTAGTATGGTACTGGCAAATGTACAAATCTTACCACAATATATCACAAGCAAGTTAACTATACATAAGAGCATTTCAAAGGAAACATTGCAATCCCATAGTTTCATTAAGACCAGCTGGGCTTAATGCATTTAGCAAAAAGATCCATTTCGCCTCCTTTTGTAGTAGGATTTTTGATCTATTGCCACCATGATTTAAAGGGGGGACATGGTCTACCACCATATGTTTGAATGCTGTGGGTGAATGTCCCATTTCAGCATAGTGTCTAGCTACTGGTTGATTGCTAGTTCCAGCCAGGACGGCAGCCCATATCGCCATCCTATGCTGTGCCATCCTGACTTTGAACTGGCAATTAGTCTTGCCTACGTATGGTTTGCCACATGGGCAAAAAAGAACATAAACCACAAACATGGAGGCACAGCCCAAGCGGTGATGAATCTTGAAAGTTTTGCTCTCAGTGGGATGTTTAATGGTACTACCTGTCATCATGTACCCGCATGTTACACACCCTGTACACTTAAAACAACCGAGCTTGGCAGAACCCCAAAAGGGAGTAGATGGTTGTTTCCCCAAACTAGTGACATCTGCATGAACTACATAGTCCCTAAGGTTTTTGCCATTAGAGTAGCTGGTCATAATTTTCTTGTTTTTAAGGGCAGTGAGAGAAGGGTCTGTGGTCACAATAGGCCAATACTTTTTAAGGGCATCTCTGGCAAGGTTACTGGAGGTATTAAATCTGTTAGGCCACACAATAGTGTTTGCCATACTCTTTTTGGGTTTTTGTACCAAGGAACTGTCCCTTGGTCTGCACAACACTCTATGTTTAACCCTTTCCAAATCCCTGCTTTCATACCCTCTCTGCATGAATTTATGGATCATCAGATCCAATTGTCGATCAGCCTCTTCGTCATTATTACAGATCCTTCTCACCCGTAAAAACTGGGAGAAAGGTAAACCCTTATGTACTGACGTGGGATGGAAACTGGACGGTGGTAACAATACATTTCTATCAGTTGGTTTGGCAAATAACGTAGTGTCAATCACAGAGCCCTCAAGCCTGATTCTTACATCCAAAAAATCGATGGTTGAATCAGAAATATTATTAGTGAGCTTCACGGGACTGTCACTGGCATTATGGTCATTAATCACATTTTCCAGTAAGCATTTCTCTCCCCTCCACAGCAGTATCATACCATCAATGTAACGGGAGTAGTAAACCACATTCTCCCGTACATTGTCTGACATGAAAAAAATTTGTTGTTCCACAGCTATCATGTAGGCGTTGGCATATGCAGGGGCTACCGACGCCCCCATAGCACACCCCCTTCATAATAAAAATAATTACGGGTTAGTACTAGCTCAAGAAGCCCACAAAAAAAAATTAATGTCAGGGCCATTGTAATCACTGCTGTTTGTGATCAGTCGTCTGGTTGCTGCTTTCAAGATTCATCACCGCTTGGGCTGTGCCTCCATGTTTGTGGTTTATGTTCTTTTTTGCCCGTGTGGCAAACCATACGTAGGCAAGACTGATTGCCAGTTCAAGACTGATGCCAAGTCAGGATGGCACAGCATAGGATGGCGATACGGGCTGCCGTCCTGGATGGAACTAGCAATCAACCAGTAGCTAGACACTATGCTGAAATGGGACATTCACCCACAGCATTCAAACATATGGTGGTAGACCATGTCCCCCCTTTAAATCGTGGTGGCAATAGATCAAAAATCCTACTACAAAAGGATGCAAAATGGATCTTTTTGCTAAATGCATTAAGACCAGCTGGTCTTAATGAAACTATGGGATTGCAATGTTTCCTTTGAAATGCTCTTATGTATCGGTAACTTGCTTGTGATATATTGTGGTAAGATTTGTACATTTGCCAGTACCATACTAATGCATATACTGTTTTCTTTCCTTAAGTAAAATGGTGTCCTTTTGTTTGCATGGGGTGTGCCTCCTGAGCGCGTGTGTGACGGGGCTCCGTTTCCGGCACCAGGAGGAAATTTGGTAAAGGGGAGCACTACAAGAGGAGGTGAGTGTTTTCATATTTTGTATTGTTGCCCTTACGAAAATACTATAAAAAGTATTGAAACGTTGGCGTCTAAAGGCGTCTGTATGGTGATTTATTTGACTGAGTGCCGCCGCATCCAGAGGTTATATATATATATATATATATATATATATATATATATATAATCTCAGGGCCTGATTATAGTGGGGGCACAAGTGGTCAGTACCCCTGGGCCCCCCTCTTCCTAGGGGCCCCCTGTGGTTGGCATGTATTTAAAAATAGATATATATATATATATTTTTAGCTAATGGTTTCATGCATGGACGTTGGGGTAGTGCTGCAGCTTCACCTATCTGCCAATGTGGCAATGATTAATGGTGCTGAGCATCAGGAGTCAAGGCATACTGACTGCACAAGTGTACAGTGCATTACTGGGAGTTGACTAAGTCCCATAACACTTTGCACAAGTGGTCAGAGGTTGAGAGGCTTGTGCTGAGCTCTGCTTGGTTGAGCTCATCATATGCTTCTCAGGCCCATGAAGGATAGCAGCAGCAGCTGCCTTGTCATGGAAGGTTTTTTAATCAGAGGCAGCGCTGAGCCTGTCAGGGCTCCTACAGAGTAAGGTACAGACGGACAAACACAGGCTTTTAATGTGGTATTTTTATATATATATATATATATATATATATATATATATATATATATATATATATATATATATATATATATATATATATATACAGGTTGAGTATCCCGTATCCAAAATGCTCGGGACCAGGAGAATTTTGGATAACGGATTATTCCGTATTTCGGAATATTTTAATATTTTAATGATGTATTTTGAAGTATCTTGCATTTATGCTGTATAAACACATAATATACACACAAACATATTTTATTACCACATAAAATACACACAAATATATTTTAATTGTTCAAAAAACAAGGTTTCAAAACGTGAAACAAAATGTGTGTACTATCTCAGCACTGAATTTGAATGCCAAGCAATCATTGTCTTGCACATATATAGTGCCAGTTACATATCATGTCCCCAGTGATGCTGTTAAATATGTCCCCAGTGAGTTTTTAGCAAAAAAAAAAAATTTTTCACTTTCTGGAATGTCCGTATTTCGGAATAATTCGGATAACGGATATTCGGATACGGGATACTCGACCTGTATATATATATATATATATATATATATATATATACAAGCAAGGGGTCCGGCACTCAGGCTGATGAAGTTCAGCGACTTAGATGCGCTTCTATCTCCCAAAGGAGAAATATAGTAAAGGCAAGCAGAAGTCACTGCTTGACACTGGTGTCTTCCCGTTTTTTGCATTGACTGCCGCCGTGCAGTCCTGAACAATTCTTAGAGTGACTTCTGCTTGCCTTTACTAAATATATATATATATATATATATATATATATATATATGTTTATGTTAATTCCCCCCCCCCCCCTGCAGTTGACCATTGACCAAGTTTATCCTGCTTTTTTTTATAGTGAAACTTTCTTAAATTTTTTACCATTCTTTCACATATTAAAACAGGGTATTTCATTCCATTACAGATCATATTTGTCATAATCTTATTCATAGTTTTTGCTTGTTCTTCTTTCCGTTAATCTTTAATCATACATTCATGTCAACATGATTCTCAGTTGACACATCAGTGACGTGCGGTGAGATCAGTCACTGGTGAGGCTCTGTATTTTTTAAATTATTATTTTTATTATTACCAGTTATTTATATAGCGCACACATTTTCCGCAGCGCTGTACAGAGTATAGTTGAACATTCACATCAGTCCCTGCCACAGTGGAGCTTACAATCTATATCCCCTACCACATGTACATGCACACAGACATTCTAGAGTTATTTTTTGTTGGAAGCAAATTAACCTACAGTACTAATATGTAAGCAATCAACTTATGCTTTTAAGTGATGCCCAAATAAACAGACATCAATTACAATAGTGCTCATGAAAGGTACACACTTTATACTTTTTAAGGTGAACTGGAATGTTTTTTTTAGTTAAAGGTTTTGTGCATGGTAGTGGGGTAGTGCCGCAGCTTCACCTATCTGCCAATGTGACAATGATTAATGGTGCTGAGCATGGGATGCCAAGACACACTGACTGCACAAGTGTGCAGTACATTACTGGGAGTTGACAAAGTCCCATGACACTTTGCACAAGAGGACAGAGGCTGAGAGGTGTGCTTAGCTCTGATTGGTGGAGCTCATTACATGCTTCTCAGGCCCATGGAGGACAGCAGCAGCAGCCTAGTCATGGGAGGGTTTTTAATCAGAGGCAGCACTCGGACTGTGAGGTCTCCTACAGTCCTACAGAGTAAGGTGCAGAGAGACAAACACAGGCTTTTCATGTGCTATATAATGTATATAATGCACTTTCCTACCTGCAGTGGAGCTGACTATTTGTCTTGATTGTGGACTACTTTCTCACTGCTGGAGAATTCCTGTTTTTATAGGCAAATACCCTATAGTTGGTTCATCTTATCCCATTATTATTATTCGCTACCTGTGGGCCATTGAATGATATTCCTTGGGATAAGTGTTCCCACTATCTTTTATTGATTTTATATTCATTGTTCGATGTTTGTATAATTTATTCTATGAATTGCATTGCCCCTGATGACGTTGTGTTGACGAAACGCGTTGGGATCTTTTAATAAAGAAACATTAATCGAACGTTTTATTGATGAAAACAACCGAATTACACTCCAGAGAAATTATGATTGTGATATCATGGTGATTGTATGCACATGCTAGGTGGTACTATTTGAGCGCACTCTTAACAACCCCCTTTTGCCCATTATATATATATATATATATATATATATATATCTCCCCCTGCAGTTACCCATTGACCTAGTTTATACTGCGTTTACTCTGTGTTTTGACAGTGTAATATTCTTCCATCCAGTTTGTGGCCAGTAATGACAAGTGCAAGGGGGCCCCCCTGTCTAAAGTGCCCCAGGCCTCCTGAAGGCTTAATCTGGCACTGATGTGAACGGGCATGCTATTTGCATGCTATTTGCATTCATGCGCTTGCAGCACATGAATATGTATTTTTTTTTTTTTTACATATTACTGCCAGCTCTTCCGGGGGCTGCCTGTGTCCCCAGGAGCCCTTGTTCTCCTCCACACATTCCGGTGCACGCAGGGAGGCTATCATCTCCCTGCCTTCCACCGTCCCCCTCGCAGGGGTTAAAAATCAAAAAGTAAATGTAAAAATCAAAAAGTAAATGTAAAATTTGAATGAAGGTAGAACATCCTTGCCTTCAGTGCTGTAAATCCTTAAAACTACAATATGTGCGTATGAGAATAAGCAATGGTATCCTGCAAGCCCCCTTTTCTCTTCTCTAGCGCTCCGGAACTCAGCCGTACTCATACAGCATAAGGTGGAAATGGGGGCACATACAAAATATGTGAAATACAACTCAAAGTGACTAGTGTTCACATGCAAAGCGAATAAGAAATTGTTGGCTCAGTATTGGCAGAGCTTAAATACACCAATTGTGAAAGGGCACTCCATACATTGGGTTGGACTTTATTTCGTATCAGTTGAGAATCTGCAAAATGACATGTGCTGGTGGTAACCTCAGGGGGGTGGATCCAGCACAGGGCAAGGCCACCCCGAACACTGGGTCTCTCATCATAATGCGTGGGCAAGATGTTGCTGGTGTATCACTATTGGGTAACCAGTTGTGGGGTCCCCATCTTTTGGGTTGCAGCAGGTGCAAGTTATGTCACACAGCCACCTGTTGCCCCCTCCAAATGGTCCTAAAACGCCTGCATTGTTTGGACTGTGCCCCCAAAACAGAACAGGGTTGACTGCCCCATCACCACTCCCTGTCGTGCCTTAGACTACAGTCACATTTTTTTCAATACGACCACAGTTTAAATGCACACACACACACACACACACACACACACACACAGAGTGCGGCTGAACTGGGAGCTCATTGCAGGTAAGAGTTTCCTGCAAACGGACTGGGACATTATTGTATTTAGTAATAAGAATATATAAAACACCGTTGTTCAGGATAATGTACTATAACACCTTGACAGTCTTTAATCCTACACATATTGTTATGCCTGTGGTCTGAAGACTACAACCTATTATTTCTAGTCTTCATAAATATTACATATTTATTTATATGACAAAAGCCAGCAAAAATGCAATTGTCCATAAATCTAAAGTTAATTGAATTGACCAGAAACTTGTCCAGCAACAATAAGTTTTCAGTATCCCACGTTTCTCTGTGGAGACAAGCTATCTAAGCGTTGAGAAAAACAAATCTGTCTACTTGAATAATAGGGTCTGTAGGAAAACATTTGAAGTATTTTTTTTCTCAAGAGCGTATTCTCACCACATGATAAATCTGGGCCCATGTTTTACCCTGGATATATTCCAAATACAATATTCTTGCTATTAGGCCAATGCTAATTTGAAAAATGTGGTCCTGTTTGCTTCTATTAAACATGATGCATCTAATATAAATGTTGTGTTAATTTAATACTTCGTCCTATCCTGGTTTTTGTTATAGCTAACAAATAGTGATAAAGTTACCTCACTTAGGGCCAAATATATCAATCTTCAAAAAATTATAAAATGGAGAGTGATAAACAACCAGCCAATCAGATCCCATCTGAGAAACCACAGGCTGGGTTTGAAAAATAACAGGTAGGATCTGATTGGCTGGTTGTTCATTACTCTCCATTTTCTCACTTTTTCAAGTTTGTTACATCTGGCCTTTACTTAGCACCTGTCCATAGCACTGGACAGGATGAAGTCGCATACCTCATGCTGGATGCAGCTTTCCTCTGGAATGATGGGAGCCCTGTAGCTAGAATTCCCTGCTCACAGTGCTGTGGCCATGAGTTATCTGATTTAACTTCCACACCCACGATGAGTAAAAATCAGAACAGAACAAGAGCACTGTTCTCCCAGTGTAGAAGTGGAGCTCCATTTGTATAGAATCCCTGCAATGCTTTATAATTACCGAGGACTATCTCCACACATGCATGTGGATTTCCAGCAAAAATATTTGAACACATATGCCCCATGGTATCGGACATTTAAACCATAACCCTAGACCTCACTCTTCTTCATGTCATTCAAGTTTCAGGATTGAATTCTTCTCACTCTTAACAAATGAGCATTGATTATGGTACTTTGACATTCCTTTAATCTATTTTGCAATGTAATTATAGAAATGATACGTAATGCATCTGCAACTATCTGCTTCGAATAACAAGCTGGAACAAGCTGATGTTTTGGCTACTTTATGTGTATGTTGTTTGTTTGCATTAGTCAGAATAATCAGTTGTATCTAATGTATGATTGGCTGGGGTTCATTCCCCTTCTTGCACTCTTATGTTATGCTTGTCAACGTGTAACCTGTTCATCAGCCAATCAGAATTCTCAATGCGCAAAACGTTCTAATTATGTGGTAGCAGTGACCTGTCCACTTGTAGGGTTATGTTACCGAGTAAACAATTGTAATGATAGGGGGTGTGTCATGGTATGAGGAAAGGAACCGAGGCAAAGAAGAGCTGCATATGCTTAGTTAGGTACTAAATACTTTTTGGATAATAAAAGCCAGGTCCCCAGATTTAGACTAATGAAAATGTACACACCTCATATGCAAAATTCATGTATCCACATTATTACATACAAAGATGAGTGATGTTACAACTGCTGTGGCTTCTGGAACGGATGGTCTATATGCAGCATCGCCATGCATTCAGATGGTTAACAATTTATTCTCATTTCTGCAAAAGTTCCAAGTGGCACTGTGCCTTTATGCTTGTTTGATAGTGTGTAAATTCTAGATTTATCCTCTACATATAACTGTCAGCTATAGTTACATATTTAGACCATATTGAAGGGCCAGCTTTGCTGTTTCTGATTTAGCAACTTTAAATAATGTACATTATTTTGAGAGATTTGTTTAGTTTCACTACATTAGATGGGAGACCGGATGCTTCCGTTAAGCTCCTTGTTATGACTTCTAAAATATCCTTATGTCCAAATATTACAATCATTCCCTGAAAAGAACAGTTTTGAAAAGCAACTTCATGTACTTGCCAGGGTATATAATTCAGCTCCTTAGAACAATCAGCTTACTCTACCTCCATGTGATGTCATCCGTGTCTTGTGCTTTGGTGTAATTCCTTAAAGCATGTAAACGTTTTCCAATACTTTCTATACACATAATCATTACTATTGTGATGTAACTTATACTATATATTTGCAAATGATGACTTTATGGTAACAGAAAGGGATTATAGCAAACTGATGGATGGATTCCATGGATGCTGCTCGTACTATAGGAATGGTTGACACCCAGAACAGAGGCACAGAGTCTAATGTGCTGTGGTTTTCACCATGAACTCACGCAAGGAGGTTTGGACTTTGCTGTGGACAGGGGCATTTCGGGCCACCGGGACAGTAGGAGACATTCCACTAGTCTAGTCCTCCATCTCACATCTCCAACGAAGCTCGGGTGAAACGTATTGGCCACGTTGCCTCCACCATAAGAAACCCGGAAGCCGCACCTGGAACAAATAAACACAAAACAGGAGACACCTGTTAACCCGTATTGCCGCATCAGCAAGACCTCTGCCAGCTCCATAGCCACAACGGAAAAGCAAATACAGCAGCCTAGGCGCAGTTTGGGAACCACATACATCCCACATACATCCCTAATACATCCCTACATGGCATTGGCCTCACCTCTTCCACTTCTCATAATAGGGCCTTGACCACTTTCAGCTCCAGGCCAATTAGGCCTTTATTTCGGCCCTGTCCCACACGCTGACACAGCCTGCCACCTGACAATTACCACCATGGGAGAGGAATAATTTCTCGAATCACACCACAGAAGTGTTTAAAGGAAAGAGACACATCTATAAGGTTGATACGCACACCAGTACTCACTACCTACAATCACTTGAGGATATAAGCCTCAAAATCCTGTGTATTATTTAGGCAGCTGCCGCCATGTAAATATGAATCTCTCCAGAAAATTAGCTAATGGAAATTCTCTGGACTTTATTATACTGACTGTGGGGAGTTTTTATTATTTATGTATATATTTATTTACAATTAATTGTTTACTGACTATGTAATATACAGTAGCGTATGATGCTTCATATATTGTGCCTAACAGAACTATGAATTGTTGCGGCCTTGAAGGAACCTCTAATGCCTATGCTTGCATCATAATCCTCTGTAATATTATTGTGAGGTTGTAGCATCTAGTTTAGTAGAGGAGCATATGACACAATCCTGTACATATTCCATAAATAATCTTCCCTGCCCCCAAGACATACAATACCCACATGGCCTCCGGGATATACACTAAACACTTAGTGCCTGACGGTCATGTGAAGTCAGCTGCCCGCCCCCGGCACACTGCAGCACAGCCGCATTTGCATGGGAATGCCCAGCGTTTTGCATGGGGACGCCCATGAATAAAAAAATATATAAACGTATATAAATCTAAACATATAAACGTTGGTGGCACATATATATAAATATAAAACAAATAAATGTTGGTGGCATAGTGGGAAAAAATACTTCCTTCTTCATTCCAGCTGCAGCGCAAAATGAAGAAGCTCCGGCGGCTTCAGGGGCGGCATCACAGAGGCTTCGGGCAGCTTCCGGCGGCTGGACTGATCGCTCAGAAGTCCACCACACACGCAGAGATGTGTGGGCCTTCTGAGCAAGGATAACAAGCGGGGCCGCTCTACATTGCGGTCCCACAGGGGCCGCGTATCCCTGTGGCTGTGTGCGCTACACACAGTGATAGATTAT
Source organism: Crinia signifera (assembly GCF_055691185.1). Lineage (NCBI taxonomy): Eukaryota > Metazoa > Chordata > Amphibia > Anura > Myobatrachidae > Crinia > Crinia signifera. The sequence goes on along the minus strand of NC_139221.1, from coordinate 214,847,374 downwards.
GTAAAATCACCCAGAAAGTGGCTGAATATCACTCTGTGTGTAGGGCCCATTAGAAATGGGCACCTCTAGAATAAAGGCAATCAGTTTTTGTTTTTGTGTCATGTCTGATTTTAAAAACGCCATACTTTACTTTTTTTGTCCTTCTAAATTATATTCTGCATAAAGGCCAAATCTACATTAATACGGTCATTTCTGCCTATGCCCTGATTTGCAGAGAGGCGTTCTTTTCATAGAGAGGGAACTACCCACTTCTAAACAGTATAATTGTTGTTACATGCGAAGTGTATGGTATTCTTGAATATTGCGGAACGGTACAGTACTTGATTTCGTGTAGCACTGCGGACATGTTTTCCCAAAGATACTTGGTTTTACTTGTTAATTCTAAAAATGAACTACGTTTTTCTCATGTTTTTACTGTTTTGTTCATTACACACCATTGTTTACTACATTCTTGAAATGTATGTGCCTTATTTTATGTTTATTTTTTAAGGGGACCAGGAATATTGTCAAATCCTAGTCATCTTGCTACAGTTTGTCAGTGAAGTCAGGAGATAGTAGGCCACTGTTACTCATGTCTGACTTCTGATATCTTCTCATTTTCATGATCATCCATTCTCTAAAACACAGCTGCTAAGCCAAGCTCATATAACATGAGATCTATTTTCAGCAGCATGTAGCAGCTTTAGTGATAATAATACCATGAAAAATATAGAGATAAAAAATTCCTGTGATTTTTTTTTTGTGTCAGGATTAAAAAGCATTGCCTGGGAAGTCACAGGTGTTCAGCGCACCTGAAGCAGCTTTTTCTTGAGGCGCCCTCCCAGACATCACCTACAAGGTGGGCCTGGAACAAGTAGTCCATAGTTTCCCAGGCATGAGCATTAGCACTGCGCCACAGTGCCTGCCCACAGCTGCACATAGCTCTGAGGCCCTTGAAACTCATTTACATTATGACATTCTAGCTCAACAGCGCCACCCTTGACAGATGCTGGGACTACCTGCTTAACATAAGTGAATGCCTGATAAGAGAAGGGACCTTGTACCACTTTACTGCCCACTCAGGTGCCTGGGACCATTATCAGTCTCCTCAGGGTCACAGGGTCAGATGTACTAAGCATAATGAACTGATCAAGTGGAAGGTGATAACGCAGCCATTTTCAACAGACTCATCACAACTTATTGTGACTACTCTGCCCATGTCTCAGTTACATTTCTATCCAATGTGTTTTCAGCCTGTTTATAAGGAACATACTGTCATATTTCTGCACCACTAGTCTATAGGGTAACGTTTATCTGGATAGTGTTAAAGGTTGCATGCTAAAACGGATGTACAGCCGTGTCCCAGTCTTTGTATAAACGTTGCTTTCAATTTGTTTGTGTTCATTTCGCATAGACCTGTTTGCCATCTAGTGTAAAAACATATGTTGACCTTGAAGTGCCAACATCACTGTGAGATGTTCAAAATTCGCTCACATTTATAAATGTAAATTAAAATATATTGTGGAAAAAAAATTATATTTCCTATATAAGGTAAACATTACAGGTCATTATGATGAATAAAAATGTTTGCTTGCCAATTTTCACACCTATTTTGACAAATTCACACAGCACTCAAAGGGTTAACCAGCAAGTTTGTTTCTAATGGGCCCTACACATGGGGAGATTTGTGCCAGAGATTCATAATGGGAGATTCAGCATAAGATATTTCCAATCTCTCAGGAGTTTGAAGAGCCCTATAGAGGCATTTTTCTTAACGATGTAGGGGCGGTTCCACAGGGGCTCTGAGCGGCTTCCAGGGAGCTGTACTGATAGCTCAGAAGGCTAACACGCATGCAGAGATGTGTGGGCCTTATGAGCAAGGATAACAAGCGGGACCGCTCTACATGGTGGTCCCATGGGTCTGTGCATCCATTAATTGGTGTCTTTTTTTTACAAGAAATAGTATTTATCGCTATAAATAGAGGATTTAGTGTGGTTAATAAAGGAAAATGTATCTACTGTTTTGGGATCAAGATGGATTTCTCCCCTATGAAGGACAAGTGATGTCTGTCACATTTGGGGTTTTGTTTTGTCCTTCGATGTATCAACTCAGAATTAATGAAAGCTGAAACTCAATGGACCTGCCCCTTTTTCCAGCTTTTATGAACAGTGGACCTGATTAGGATGCGGTTCTAAACTCCAGCAGTAGTGAGTGATTAGTAGGCAACTGCATTGAGGGCGTGTCAAGCTGCTTGCAGTGAGGAATCAGTCGTGGAGTGATTGACAGGAATAGGATGTTTGGGGGAGGGAAAAGGGAGGTTTTGTAAAAACGCATTTTGTGACCATCTTTGTAGTGTGTTTTAGGACGTGACTGTGGTCAGGTATGCATAAAAAATTAACCCAGTATTGCAGATCCTGTGGCCATTCTGTGCAGGCCGTGGAGTGGATGTGCAGCTGTATCGTAGTTATGATGGAGGACACAGTTTCTAAGCACAGTGTGCTAGCTTTATTTAGCATCTCCGTCCTGGGGTGTAGTACCCAAAAGACTTACTAAACTGAAGTCTAGGGGCCACACAGCTACTAGGAGCCCATAATTTGATTTGCTGAAAAACCATTTCCTGTGCCCTAGGGGACTAATGGTTAAAGGTACTTTGCCCTGTGTGTCCTTGGTGACAGCGGACCAAAGTTGGCAGTTTTATCAAGGGGGTGGGTTAGAATTTGATTATTAGTGTTTTGTGTTTGTTTCATTCTCTGAGGGCTGGGAATGTTTGGGATGAGTTTATGGAATAAAGATAATAATATCCCAAAGAAATTAGTACCACGGCCATAAACTTTGCATAAATGGAACATCCTTATCACACAGCAAGCTAGATCTGGAACAGCTGCTCTAATGACAAATATTTTATACAAAAGAAGGCTTGTTATCACACAAACATTATATAAATGGCATAGCCATTATTACACAATGTTATTTACACTACCGTTTCTTCCATTTGTGGAATAACAATATCTCAGAATTGTTACCTAGCTATATGATTCTAAGCTAGCTTTTCCAAGATGGCCATAACTAGGGGTGTGCGATTGGTGTTATCTCACCAAGCACAGGGCCCTGGGGGCGGCACTGTCAGTCCCCAATGGCTCTCCTGGAATGGTACCCTGCATCCAGAATAGCTGCTGCAGTGGTGACAAGTGTGATCTTAGGATGCTCCTGGCATGCACCCTTCAGTCTGTACGCGGCTTAGTTTTTCTACAGGATGCTTTAGGCAGTGCTGCACTTCCAGAAATGGACTGGGGCTGTTATACCACGGTCATGGCTCATGGGGGCCTGGCCTTGCAGCATGCCCCCCTTATCTGCGATTGCAGATGGCTGTGAGGTGGAACTGCTTGGCCAACCCCTGTCTATGAAAGCTAGGCAGCCAAGCAGATACAGGATGAAGAGCTACTCAGTCAGCCCAGTCTCCTTTTGCAGCTTGTAGAGCCAGATGAGCAGTCCGGCACTGTGTACTTCCCAGCAATGGTACCCCCGCCCCATCTGCACAACATCATGAACATCAAGCTGAAATAAAGCCCCATATACACTAGCCAACCAGGCTGAAGATGATATTGACTGTACACACTGAATGATATCATTCAGTGCTGTCATATGGACCATACTTGCCGACTTTGGCATACTCCTTTCCGGGAGAAGCCCGGAGAGGAGTGAAAGGGGGCGGGTAGAGGCTTCGTTTTGGGGGCGGAGCACGGGTGATGTCATCAAGCCCCGTCCCCATGATGGGCTGAAGCTTCAATTTGCGGGTCCGTGGGTGGGGGGAGGGGTTAAAAATGACGCGAAATGACGCGAATTGCGTCATTTAGCCCCGCCCCCTCCCCGTGGACCCGCGAAAGTCATAGCTTTTAGACCGCGGGGAGAGGGGGAGCCGGGGCTGTAGGGAAATGCGGGAGACTTGCCCCCTTCCCGGGGGGACCGGGAGGGGGACCCGATTTGCGGCACCCTCCCGGCCATTCCGGGAGGGTAGGCAAGTATGATATGGACCCATTTAGAAGCCCCTTTCTTAGTGACATCTTTCACAATATCCTCTAGTGTGTATAGGGCTTTACATTTCTCAAACAACCATTCTAATGAATTTCTAATGATATGATTGCACACCTTCTAGTCCGCGCACAACCAATCCAGACATGGAACAACCTCAACCACTGTTACACCTTGTTAAAAACCCTTAGCCTAGACAAGATCCAAACCATGGGGTTATTCTGGTTCACTCCTTCTGGCAAATTCCTTCTCAAATGGACAAAACCATGCGCACTGCAGGTGGGGTAGATGATACTTGTGCAGAGAGAGAGAGTTAGATTTGGGTGGGGTTTTACTTCAAAGTGAGATCTATATTCCAGTGTAAAAATAAAGCAGTCAGTATTTTCCCTGCACAGAAACAAATTAACTCACCCAAATCTAATTCTCTTTGCACATGTAACATCTGCCCCCCTGCAGTGCACAAGGTTTTGTCCATTTAAGAAGGAATTTGCCAGAAGGAGTGAACCAGAATAACCCCCTATGTATTGTGCAGGCGCTATCAGGAAAACATTATAGGGAAAGAAGAGCAATTACAGCAAACATATTGCAGTAAAATAATCCTTACAAAATAAAAGTCTTATTCCGTATGTTGGTGTTAAGATTATAAACATTTGCACTGATCTGTTTTCCTGTCCAAGTGAAACATTTAATAACATTCAATCATAGTTGGTGCACATAAATTGAATGGTGATTAGGATGTACTTATAGCGTGGCTCTGCCTTTTCACATATAACAGAGCTCTGGGGACTCAGGCTGTAATGTTCTTGAAATAACAGTAATAAATGAAAAGCTTCTTTCTGTCCAAAGACAACTAGCAAACTTCCTTGTGTTAAACTGTAAATCTTTTATTAGGTTACTCTGCCAGTGAAAATAAATGAAAACCAAATACAGACGAAAAAAATAAATTCTACATTGAATTGATTTCCATCAGATGTAAGCCATAAACTGTCTTATCCAGACCTGATCGCTGGGCTGCTCATTTTTGGAGCCCTGCGATCAGGTAAATGCTGCCCCACCAGAGTGAAATCCCGCCCCATGCAAGTGATTTGCTTAGCATGGCTTGCGAAAATGAGCTGGATCAGAGAGCTGCAAATACATTTGCAAGCGGCTCAGCATTGAACGTTTTTTTCCTGTGTGTGCAGTCTCTGTGTAGCCCAGGACTTACTTGGTGGCTGAAATAGAATTAGTCAGTTTTGGGTCCAGAGCTGACGTCACACGCCTTCCCCTTGCCTGCGTTTTTTTCCCCTGATGCTCCCAGAAAATGGACAATTACCACCCCAAAACGCTGTCTTTCTGTCATTTCACTTGCGTATGGCCAGCAATAAAAAAGTAGCAGGATTTTACCATAGAATGGCCCTGCACACGGGCCATCCCCATGTGCAGTGTATTGATAATCACCCGGCCTACAAATTCAGCTGTGCGATCAGGTCTGAATTAGGCCCAATGTGTATATGCAATGTTTGGTACTTCCTCATCTTTGTGGCCACAGCTTACGCCAGTTATGTTAGCAGCTTTCAGAATAGCATCATCGTCCCCTCGTGGGCTCGCTTCGCACAGCACGCTTCGGGCATGGTAGATCGCTCTGCTTCGCTTGCCACAACTTTACTAAAGGTAATAGATGGTGGCATGGACACAGGAGGGTGGCGTGGACCCAGGGTGGTGCGGGTTACGCTACATAAATTTCGTAGCATAAGCTGTGGCCGCAAAGATGAGGAAGTACCCAATATTTCCCTGGATGTTTACAGTTATTGTTTACAATTTGTAGAATAAATTTTAATCACTAAGTGCACTTGATATGCTGAAATATCCGTAGACATGGACACATATGCAGGTGCATGACTAGTCTGCATACATTTTTTTTTCTATACATGCCTATTTTGAGGCAATTTGCTCCCAGCTATGCATCAACAGCACAATATGCTAGCTGGCATGCAAGCAGGTACCAGGCCCAGAGACAGGGGGGGTGTCAAAGGGGACAGTCATCCCGGGCCCCAAGGTTTAGAGGGGCCTCTAGACTCACAGATTCAGACAGGCAATGGAGTCCGGCTAGGGAAATGCACTACTGGGTGGGGGTGGGTAAAAGCCGGAAACATAGTAAATGCATTGAAAAAGCCGGAAACCATGTAAAGTGTATTCGAAAAGCCGGAAATCATAACAAATGCATTGAAAAAGCCGGAAACTATGTAAAATGTTTTAGGAAAAGTTGGAAATCATAGTAAATGCATTAAAAAAGCTGGAAATCATAGTAAATGTATTGAAAAAGCCGGAAACCATGTAAATTGTATTGGGTTGGGATCATTGGATAGACAGCAAGTAGGTCAACAAGCATTAGGTTGACATGACTGAAGGTCGACATGCAGGATGTTGACATGACTGAAGGTCGACGTGGGTCAGGTCGACATGTCATTAGGTCAATACAAGCATTAAACCATGTAAAGTGTATTAGAAAAAGCTGGAAATCATAGTTAATACATTGAAATAGCCAAACACCATGTAATGTGTATTAGAATAGCTGTAAATCATAGCAAATGATTTAAAAAAGCCAGAAACATAGTAAATGCATTGAAAAAGCATATGCATGTGCAATCTATGGTAAATGGGCCCTGTTGTATTGAGCAGCAGCATGCTTCTTGTATATACTGTAGCATTGGCTAGAGAAAAACAAATATGTTTATTGTATAGGGTCACGAACCTATGTCAGCTAATTTGCAAAAATATTATCAAAATACTACTGTAAGGTAAGGTCGCTGCCTTTTCCGGCTTTTTCAATGCATGTACTATGATTTCCGGCTTTTCTAATATACTTTACATGTATTTACTATGATTTCCAGCTTTTTGAATGCATTTACTATGATTTCCAGCTTTTCCTAATACACTTTACATAGTTTCCGACTTTTTCAATGCATTTGCTATGATTTCCGGCTTTTCTAATACACTTTACATGGTGGCCAACCTTTTTAATGCATTTGCTATGATTTCCGGCTTTTCTAATACACTTTACATGGTTTCTGTCATTTTCAATGCATTTACTATAATTTCCGTTTTTTTCAATGCATGTACTATGATTTCCGGCTTTTCTAATACACTTTGCATGGTCTCTGTCTTTTTCAATGCATTACTATGATTTCCAACTTTTCTAATATACTGGGATACGGTAACTAGCTCTACAAGCATTAGGTCGACATGCATTAAGGTCGACATGCAGGAAGGTTGATATGGGTTAGGTCAACAGGTCATTAGGTAGACATGGGGAAGGTCGACATTCAAAAGGTCGACATTGGGATTTTACACCTCTTCTTTTGAGCCGACATGTGCCGACAGGTGGTATTTCATGCCCTACCATTCACTAGGCATGGTGGTAGAATAAAATAATGTGCTGAGCGTAGCGAGGCACCGCACCCAAAGCATGGCGAGCGCAGCGAGCCCTACGAGGGGACGTGGTGCTAAGTTTCAGTGCCCATGTCGACGGTGTCGAAATTCGGGACAAAAAATGGTGAAGAACCGCATGTCGACCTTTTGACTGTTGACCTTCCCCATGTTGACCTAATGATATGCAGACCTGACCCACGTCGACCTTCAGTCGTGTCAACATTCCTGCATGTCGACCTTCAGTCATGTCGACCTAGTGGTGTCGACCTACTGCTTGTCGACCTACTTGCTGTCTATCCAACTTCCATACCCAATACAATTTACAAGGTTTCCGGCTTTTTCAATGCATTTGCTATGATTTCCGGCTTTTCTAATACACTTTACATGGTGGCCAACCTTTTTAATGCATTTACTATGATTTCCGGCTTTTCTAATACACTTTACATGGTTTCTGTCATTTTCAATGCATTTACTATAATTTCCGTTTTTTTCAATGCATGTACTATGATTTCCGGCTTTTCTAATACACTTTGCATGGTCTCTGTCTTTTTCAATGCATTACTATGATTTCCAACTTTTCTAATATACTGGGATACGGTAACTAGCTCTACAAGCATTAGGTCGACATGCATTAAGGTCGACATGCAGGAAGGTTGATATGGGTTAGGTCAACAGGTCATTAGGTAGACATGGGGAAGGTCGACATTCAAAAGGTCGACATTGGGATTTTACACCTCTTCTTTTGAGCCGACATGTGCCGACAGGTGGTATTTCATGCCCTACCATTCACTAGGCATGGTGGTAGAATAAAATAATGTGCTGAGCGTAGCGAGGTACCGCACCCAAAGCATGGCGAGCGCAGCGAGCCCTACGAGGGGACGTGGTGCTAAGTTTCAGTGCCCATGTCGACGGTGTCGAAATTCGGGACAAAAAATGGTGAAGAACCCCATGTCGACCTTTTGACTGTTGACCTTCCCCATGTTGACCTAATGATATGCCGACCTGACCCACGTCGACCTTCAGTCATGTCAACATTCCTGCATGTCGACCTTCAGTCATGTCGACCTAGTGGTGTCGACCTACTGCTTGTCGACCTACTTGCTGTCTATCCAACTTCCATACCCAATACAATTTACATGGTTTCCGGCTTTTTCAATGCATTTACTATGATTTCCGGCTTTTCTAATATACTTTACATGTATTTACTATAATTTCCAGCTTTTTGAATGCATTTACTATGATTTCCAGCTTTTCCTAATACACTTTACATAGTTTCCGGCTTTTTCAATGCATTTGCTATGATTTCCGGCTTTTCTAATACACTTTACATGGTTTCCGGCTTTTTCAATGCATTTACTACAGTATGTTTCCAGCTTTTACCCTCTTCCCTACTGGGTAATTACTCCCATGAGGCTGTGCTGAAAGGTCAGAGGAGCATGTACAGAGCTGTGATTGGAGGAGCCTGTCACATGCTCCTCCAATGGAGATCTTCAGCAGCAGACTCGATGCACACTGAGGCTGGTACTGCTATGCTGGCATGGCTGATGGCTGATGCCTGATGCTGTGGCTCCTGCTGTGAGTACATTGTGCCATTATGTGGAGGAAATAGAATATAGCATGATGCTGATTTTTACAGTGGAGGGGTTTGGGCAGCTACTGTATACTGTGGCATGATGTGTGATCATTGCAGAATGGCATAATGTGGTTGGACCACAATGTAGGCACTGCTGTGTGGGATAATATGTGGTCTGTGTGTATATATATATATATATATATATATATATATATATATATATATATATATATATATATATATATTAGTAAGCCCGCTCAAAGCAAATGCATTCCAAAGCTATTAGATGTAGTTTCACTTGCTGCCAACAGAGATCAGTGTTTTGGAGCAGCACGGACACAAGACATATACAGTAGATGATATATATATATTTTAATTTTCATCAGAATGGATGAGGGATTAAGGGCGAGAAGGGGCCTCAGTAGTAAAAGTGTACCGGGCCCCAAGATTTTTGTTGCTGGCACTGGCAGGCACATTAAACATATAATACAACTCCTGAGCACAGGCGTTTAAGAGGTAAACTATTCCACCCAGGGCGCAGTGCGCCTAAGATGGCTGCATCACCTTGTACCTTGTTAGGGTGGAATACACAACTCATGGAAGTTATCATACAAAATGCCTGCACCAAAACTATATTGTGCCTACTGTGCTCTCAAGGCTTTATTTTACTTCTGTGGGAATTGTTGAATACTACAAAAAATCCTATGTATTATGTGCATTGTTTTGATGTCTGTAAAGCACATTGAGTCCTGTTGGATAAAGTGTGCTATATAAATAAAACTTACTACTTATTTAAAAAAGGGAAAACAAATATGGTACGTGTCAGCCGTTTGCAGCATTCAGAATCGCCATTCACCTGCGGATTCCATCTCACAGTCGAGTAACAGCTGTGGGTGCACTGTCATTTACTGCAGCACAGACTGCACGGCAAGACTGGAGCCACCCTGTCCCCTATTGTAGGTGTTAGCAGGGATCCTGGTTTAGAAAAAATTAACTACACAGCAGCAGTGGGTGTGCTGCAGAGTTTTGCTGGAAGAGCAGTGGTCACGGTAGGATCCCTCTATGAACCACCCATGTGCAGCTGTACATGCAGAGATTGGAGCCTGGAGGCAGCTGACTCCATTGCCTCTGGAAGTTATGATCCTGCCTGAGCACCTTCTACATGACTGTACATTTCCCTTCACTAAGTGATCCGAGACTGCGTCGCGATATGGCGACCTAGCTGCCCAGCAACCTGCAGGGACCGGTGTCCCTGGTGGCCGAAAGACGCCTGTCATGGTAAAAAGTGTAAAATGCGCTAGTGGAGCATATACATGCTTCTTCATACACTTTTAGTGTTGGTAATATACACATGCTGTGTTTCTTCTTTGTGTATAGTACAAAAAAGCCAATGCAGGGATGATGCACAGTGGTAAATGATTTTGGAAGATGACAGCTTAATGTGGAAATAATTAAATATATCTGGGCACTTAATTTAGGAGCTAAAAGTCCTGTGGAATCCCCCTATAAATTTTCAGATGGCTTATCTTAGGGTGGACAGTGATTTATAATAGATTCATTTTCAAAAAAGTAAACCGAAAAATAGTGTAGTAGTAAATTCTATGGAATTTGGATCCTAATGCGTTAAAATTAAAAAAGGATTTGTTTTGTTCCCTAGTTGACTAAACACCACTGAAGGCCAAGTGTGCAGCTCCATACCGACCTCAGATGAGAATTCCCTGGTACAGTTCCCTGTTGAGACGGATGTGGGACCATTTGTAGACAACAAGTAAATAGACAACCATTAGGTCGACACCATTAGTTCGACAACTCAATAGGTCGACATGCTTTTAGGTCGACATGTCATTAGGTCGACACTGCCATTAGGTCGACAGTGTCTAGGTCGACATGGTTTTTTTCACTGTTTTTTTGCCGAAATGTCGACACAGTCGACATGGACACAGTTTGAAGTGAACCACAGCCCCACGCTTCGCTCGCTATGCTTCAGGCACGGTGCCTCGCTGCGCTCGGCACACTATTTTATTCTCCCACCACGCCCTAGTGGATGGTAGGGCATGAAATACCGCCATTCGGCACATGTCGGCTCAAAAAACAGTGAAAAAAACCATGTCGGCCTTTTGACTGTCGGCCTTTTGACTGTCGGCCTTTTGACTGTCGGCCTTTTGACTGTCGGCCTTTTGACTGTCGGCCTTTTGACTGTCGGCCTTTTGACTGTCGGCCTTTTGACTGTCGGCCTTTTGACTGTCGACCTATTGAGTTGTCGAACTAATGGTGTCGACCTAATGGCTGTCTATCTACTTGTTGTCTACAAATAGTCCGGATACCGTCGAGACATCTCTAACCTAGCATCATTGTGATCAGTGTCTGCCTGTACATGTATGTACAATGTGTTTCATCCAAATGACTTTATTATAGGAATTTTGTTTCAGGTGGGTTAAGTGATAAAAAGTACTTAATGGAATACCTGTATTTTATAATATTTGTTAGTTAAAAGCCCATCAAAATGCTTCTGCAATGTCACTTTGAGCTGTGACCGTTTTTAGCCCACAAACTCTCAACTAGTCCCTATCTGCTCCTAACTCCAATCTGTCTTCACAGCTCTCTTTCCTCATATCCAGCAAGTATGAAACAAATCATAGTCCCTGCAAAAATTGCTTTCACTTTCTATTATGACATATTTGAGTCCATAAAAGGAGGAGTAATTTGGTCTGTTGAGTGACCTCTAGTGGTCAGTGGTATTACTTCACCTCATAGTGGTGAGGAGTAGTTAGCCATATATATATATATATATATATATATATATATATATATATATATATATATATATATATATATATATATATATATATATATATATATATATATATATATATATATAGATTTAAGTATACATTGAAATACATTAATTTTCAAAGTGGTTTTACATAACCTTGTCACAAATATTATGTCTTATGCATATTCTTACTATTTCCTGAAACGCAAGCTATTTCATTATATACAGTATGAGGACACACAAAACTTCCCATCAGGGGTGTAGGTTCATCCCAGTTGCCTGGAGGAAGGTTCGGGTTTAGTGCCCTCCCAACCCTCTTCAGCTTTGTATATCGTGTGCTCTGGGCTCGAGCTACTTATTGGTTGCTATGGACAACATCCCATCTTCAATAAAACTCCCATCTTAGTAAATTTACCCCTTTGAGACCACCCACATGTACCCCAGTGGTGTAAGTTTGTCCCAGTTGCCCGGAGGCAAGATAAATATTGATGCCCCCCCCCCCCCCCCCACACACACACACACACATACACCACCTTATTTAAATATATGTATGCATGTGTGTATGTATGTACGTACGTATGTATGTTTTAGATATTACATTTAAAATAAACAGTATAGAAAGAACCACTAGGAGAGAGTAAAAAAGGTGTATTGTGCTGCTGAATATTATAAATCACAACAATTTGGAATGGTGGAAATAACACAATATTGGGTGAAATAAAATGAATGACGGACACACTGTTTGTTTTGTAAATTTATGTAAGAAAAATTATAAAAAGATACATTTAATTACATACAAAAAATAGACAATACATATAAATAAATTGATCTAATATATAAAATCTAGCAAATTTAACTACTGAACTGGGATCCCGGTCTTATAAAATAGCTTAGCAGCACCTGTTGCCAAATTATGGTACCAATATATGTTCTCCAATTATTATCCGTTTGGATGGAACAGTGCGCAAAAGGACAGCTGTATTAATGTCCAGCTATGAATAAGGCTGACCTTCTCAATTAATACTGTTGGTATAATAAGTACTTATTGTGTGGCCACACACTGAATTGAAATGCTCGCCCTTTTTGCAACGTGCTTTGAGCTGTTGGATATTTGCTGTAAAGTCCCGGCTGTGTCGAGAGAAAGAAGCTTATCTTCTCCTGTTTGAAAGCCTGCTTTAGCGGTGGTAGAATTCACGCTGGTCCGGTCCGTGAGTAGTCAGTGATGGAGTCACCGTCCTGACCACAGCGGGACTCGGAACGAAGTCAGCGGCAGATGTTATTTTTAGCCAGCGGGGGACTGGGTTGTAGGCTCGGGCTGTAGCGTAGTGAGGGTCAGCGGCAAGAAGCTGATGGCCGGCAGCGTTTGGGCGGAGGAGGCTGCATTTCAGCTGTGTAGTAGATCAGAGATGGTGCGTCAGGTTACCAGTCAGCAGGAGGGAATAGATGACGTCAACGCGTTTCGTTCCCAAAATCAGCTGGGAACTTTTTAAAGACGGATAATTATGCTCTGGAGGAGACTCTATTTATAGGAAAATGGTCAACTCATTGTTCAATTAATTCAACAATCAATTTGGCAATTTGTTTAGCAGTTCGTTTGGCAGTTTCCATTTCTTTGATATAATGAATAGAATAAAACAGTAAAAAAAGTTTCTTCAAACAGTGTGTCCAAGGTATATTCAATCTGGATACATTTTTACAGCAAGAATATGTGTTGATATATATTTTATATGAATTTGATATACACCATTACAATATATTAAGAATAGTTTAATAGCAATAATGACTAATACTAAAGAAGGTGATCTCCTCATTAGTACAATTAATAATGGTAAAAAGGAGGAAGAGAAGAAAGATAAAAGATGAGAAAAAAATATATATAGAAATACATACAATAAAATATATATATATATGTGTGTATAAAAATAATAATGGTACCAATAATAATAAAAAAAACAATAATAATAAACAAAAAATATATAGGAAATATATACAAATAAAAATGGATCTGAATAGACTTATATTTATAACGAAAATAGACATAAAATATAATGAATATTTGTATAAATAGAAAGGGAGGAAAAAAACTTTTTTCCTCATATATTATTGTTTGATTTTCATTATTCATTTTAATTGCTATTCGTTTCGTTCTTATAAGTGTAATACACATATGATATTAATCAGAGCCGTGAGGCACGGGCCTAGGGGTGGCACAAACTATGGGCGGCAGGCAGCCAGGAGCCTCGCCCGGCACATGTCTCTACGGGCAGCAGCACCGGATAGCCGAGCAGGAAGCAGGAGTACTAACATCACCCCTTTACACAGCTGCCCACAGACACCTGGAGCTAGTGACCTGTGCCAGGTCGAGGCTGGACTGTGTGCTGCAGCCATCGATAGTGCTCCCTCTGTGGGTGCTCCCTGTGCCGGGCCGCATGCATTCTCCCTCCAGATTCCGGAACACTGTGGCCGTCGGTGGCTGAGGTGTCAGTGTGGTCCGGCCGCCAGCTGCAGAAGGATGACAGGGGACCCGGCAGGGGCTGCAGGCAGAGATGTTCCGGCGGCGTGGAGAGGAAGCTGGAGGGGGCCTCTTTCCAGCTCCGTCACCAACCTGCAGTGCGAGGAGCGGCAGCTGCAGGAGAAGGCAAAGAGGCTGAGCCGGGCGGCGGGACTGAGTGCCGACCAGGGGCTGGCCAGGTACATGGGGGGGGGGTGTCCAACAGTGTGGTGCCTGGGGGCGGCATGACCCCTAAATCCGGCCCTGATATTAATATGATATCAAATTCTACGCACATTTTCTCAGGAGCCCGGCAGCAGATGACTCCCTTGCCTCTCAAAGTTTGGCTCTGTCCCTGCACATGTGCAATTTTGTACTTGTGTACAATCAAGAAATCATGCCAAGATTCATTCATGCATTTTGGTGCCATGTTGGCTGGGATGTAGACAGTACAGAAAAGAGAAGGCCTGATATTATATTTTCTTAAATTGTTATGGATCCTCAAAATGTAAGAGGCCTAGTTTTGAGCAAAATCATAGCTGGTTCTTACAGATTAAGGAACCTGCCTCAGTTTAGTTTACCGTAAAGTCATTTGCTAGATTCACAAACCTATTATTACTGGTCCAAATAAAAAATAAATATCATAAAAGTTGTAGCAAGTCAATCTGTTCGATGTGTTATGTTTTTAAGATCTTATTTACATTATCTGATAACAGATTTTTTTTTTTTTTTTTTTTAATGTTTTTTTTAGGGGAACTCATAAATGTCTGCTGCTGAGAATCCTTTCGCAAGCTGCACCATGAATAAACTATTAGAAGACAACTGAAGAACTGTCAGGCCAGTATCATTCTTATCACTAATACAGTAGCTTCACAGGATATAGCAGAGTACAGCATATATCACTTCACTATTGGAAATCCTGCACAATGATCTTTATATAAGTATATGGTTCTATTTGCAGGCATTTTATCATATTGAGACTTTTCATATATTGGTGTGGAATTTATTCAGATATGGAGTAACAGGAAGACAGCCATTATACAGTAGTTGCCCATGGTCCGCTGCACATAGCTACATCTATCATTAGCGTGTTTTCAGTGTGGCATATGGAAACTGGCGATTCTGATTGGATATATTATGAGCTGGAGGGAAAACTTGTGATTCTAAGTGGAGCGTCCTATTGTTGGGATCCAGGATAAGTTTTGATACCCATGTGTTTTAGTGTAAAAACAGAGCTGCTAGGGATGGGAATCAAGTGTTCTGCTTCTGCTTGCCTCATAAACCCCTGTTACTAGCTGGTGGTCACTGCTAACTGGATAGCCCCGGGGGTTAAATTGTATATAACTCCTCCTGTCAATTGGTAATTATCAAACTTTTGCACATGCACTAAGTGGTTCATTTTATGGAGCCCCATTATGTCACCTGGTCACCCGTCACCCGCCACCCACCTGTCTCACTATTCCCTTAGTGGGTATTAAAGTTTAAGTGAGCTTCTCTTTATACCTAGCAAAGCCCCAGGAATTGTACACAAATGTAGTTGTTCACACCACACCCCCATTAGCTACACAAAAGTGTTGTCCAACCAAGTCTGCTAATCAGGTGTGTGACCTTAAGGACCAATAGGAATTCACCATCTTTCTACATTTGTTCCAAGTCACATCAGTCTAGAGAGATGGCCATTAGTGTGCCCACCATTGATGGTGCTATAGCCTGTGTCCATGGATGGTTGCAAACTATGCACTAGATGACCATCGTTGGTTTCACAACCCAACTGTCACTGAGGGCCCAAGGACCAATCAGAACCTGGTTGTTCTTCAGGGGTGTTGGGGCGAGCTATTCTGTGTCCTGGCCCTCTGTAGAAAAAAAAAAGTTATTAGGTGTTTTCATTTCCATCGATGTTGGAAAATCATATCTATCTCTAACTCTCAATTCATTATCGTGCCTTTTCAACCCTTCGCCTTGTTAAACATTCCAATTTCCAGGTAAAAGAGCCCCTACCTGTTACACACGTAGTGTTGATACATACAAAGAATGGAAAGTATAGTTTATGTAAGGAAAATGTACCTTAGAAAAACAATATGAAATACATTCATTTAAAACAGGAATGCTTTCTTGTTGAAATGGAAAAAAAAGTTTTATTAGGAATATATCATTCAGTGAAGCTATATAAACTTGGATTGACTCACTTAATGGAAAAAAAATCCATTAGAATTCCAAAGTTGTACAGGAGCCTAAAATATTATATTTTATAGATAATTCAACCACTAATGGTATTCTGTGACATATGCCAGCTCCAAGTACACAGCATTTCTGTAAACACAGCCTCGATTTTTTTTCCTTCGCTAAGGCTTTCCCTGGGATTTTAATTACCACTAGGTTTTCTGAAGGAGTTCGTTGTTCCAGACAATCTAAATCAATTAACATTACTACCAAGTTTTGCCCATGGATTCCTTGCCACCTTCTATTCTGTTGTAATACCAGTGTTCCGTCAAATACGTGCCACTGTCTTATGTCTCCGGTGCTTCATTTTAATAGAAACAAGAAAATGGCCAGTTACTAGAAAACAATGACACATTCTCATAAAGGAAAACCTATCCAAATGTAATTTGCTTTGTGCTGCATAGCCAGACCATTCTAAAGCACACAGCAAATGGCAGTAATGGGGTATACACATGTGGCGACTATAACCCCAATCGCTTAGAAATGATGCACAAATCGCTCTGTGTGTATGGCCCTGGCCGACAGCGATGCGTGGTCCTGCGAGTCGCTATCACCCGCAGAGACAGACAGCGCATGCAATGTCTATCCTGCTAGATCACAGGGATTTGCCTATAAACAATAGGCAAAAGCCCGCTTAGCACAGATGGCTTAGCAGACATTGCGGGTGCATTGCTTCATGTGCTGAGACCTGCGGCATCCCTTGTGTACGGGACTTTACAGTTAAATGTAGTAATAAGATACCTCCCAACTGTCCCGCTTATCGCGGGAACGTCCCGATATTTTGGGACATTCCCGCGTCCCTCCCGCCACCGGCTGTGTCCCGCGGCGGGGGGGGGGGGGCAGTTGGGAGTCCCCCGCCCCGTGGTCTGTGAATAGATGCTGTGCGCATTCGCACAGCATCTATTCTTTCAGGCAGAGGGGCTGGGGGCTGAGCAGCAGCTCGCAGAGCTGCTAGGCATGCCCCCACCGCGGCGAGAAACGGGGGCGTGGCCTCGCGAGAGCGCCACGAGTATAGGTCACGCCCCCTTTCCAGCAGGCCACGCCCCCTAAATTTGCCACGCAACTTCGGCGTGCACACCGTTCCGCCTCAGCCAGCCCAGATGTTGGGAGGTATGTAATATCCATGTTATAAATATAAGCTTATTTACTTCCTGTTCAGTCTGCTCAGTCTTTATCCAAACTGGGGGCAAATCTCTTTTCACTGTAAATTTCCCATTCACCACACAGGACACCGGTGAGTTTAGGAAACCGCAAGAATAATTTTGTGTCTCAACTATTTTGCTGTTATTATTTATAAGGTTGAAGGGCCTGCAAAATATAAGTACATATAGTCTTGTTATAATCATATCATATACTACATAGTCACAAAATACGTCACATAGACAAATAATACAGAGGTCCGTATTCAATCTATTTTACTAAAAACTCTTCTGCAACTATATTGGCTAAACATATGTACTGGAAGTTCTACCCTCCCCCCTGTACAGCACCATTCATATTACCACATCACATAAGCAGGGCACTACTGTCAAAACTCAGTTCCCACCGGGAGAATGCAGTGTTAAGGAACCCATGTTTAGGGCTGTGGTTAGTCTCAAGAAGAGGTGTGGCCAACCCACACATTGTTTTTCTTATCCATTAGAGAAAACATAGTCTGGTCCTCTTCATAAACATGTATATAGTAAATACTACTAGTGCATGTATGATAGTTAATGTACCAGATTAATAACAGCAATGCACTATAAAGAATGCACCATACTCTTGAGTAATATAGGGTAACATATGCATAATGCATAATGCATAATTCAGGTGCACAGTCTGGAACCAGATCCTTAGGTTTTTCTCTCCCCCCCCCCTTCCCCTTCAGCAGGCAGTGGGGCCCACCAGGGGGCTTACCCTGTACCTCTGTGGACCAGTCCAGCCCTGGCTACAGCTTCAGGCTCCTACCCTGTCAGTCCGTCCACTGGTACCAGCCAATCAGCTCCTAACTGTCAAGTTAGTCTGGGCATGACAAATGTCAGTTAGGAGTTGACTGGCTGCTGCATTATCACCTCCCACTTTATCACATAACTAGGCTTAATACATCTGCCCCTGTGAAAGGTGGCTGGTAATGGTCCCAGGCACCTTAGTGGCCAATAAAGTTGTAATGGGGTTCCTTCTCTTGTCACTTATGTTAAGCAGGTAGTTCCAGCATTGGCCATGGGTGGCGCTGTTGATCATTTATGTATAGTAACCTCATGGGGCCCAGAGCTACAGTTAGCTGTTGGTAAGCACTGTGGCGCAGTGCTAATGACCGTGCCTGGGAAGCCAAGGGCCGCCGGTTCGAGACCCACCTTGTCTCTCGGTGTGAGTGAAAGCACCAATAATAGCTAAAGAATAGGTTTCCCCTCACATTGGGTACCCTGGTGAGTCTCAGACCTGCACAGCATCCCAGACACACCTTTTTATTCCTGACAACAAAAAATGATTTAATTATGAGAATTTTTATTATGGGAATTTTTTATCTCTGTATTTTCCACGTTGTTATTATCACTAGCGCTGCTACATGTCGCTCTATTTAGATCTCATGGTATATGATTTTGCTTTGCAGTTGTGTTTTAGAGCATTATTGGAATTAATAGATATAATATACATCTCAATTTGAATTTCTGTATAAATCACTGTTGTGAGAAGTAGATGTAGACTACAAAATATTTTTTTTTTATATTCCTGCCAGTGGGAATTTTACATGTGTTTATTTTCTAAGGAGCCAGATTTTTAGCAGAGCAGGTGGGGTCGTGTGCAAATTACTACCTTGCCCTGGGTGAGGAATTTCCTAGCTTCAGCCCTGAACTTGCAGGTATAGTGACGTTTGTTGTGACATATATATATATATATATATATATATATATATATATATATATATATATATATATATTCCCCAATAGTGGTATGGCACCTAAATTAAATACACAGTCACTTCAGTGAGGAGTTCATCCTATAATTGTTTATTTGATCCTTCAATGAGTTGTCACAGGTAACATGGTAATATGGAAACATCCCAACGTGTTTCGTCTTTAGAAAGACATCATCAGGGGATCAATGTTACAATCTTTCAGCTGATATGGAATTTCATATTATCCTGAAGAAGGTCCTGAAAATCCTTTTCCTTTTTTTTTCTAATCCTAATTTCCCAAAAATTCTCCAAAAGAGTTTTTGATACAGGAATAAGTATAATCTTTATATATACCTATAGGTATGCCTTTTAGGCCAATCCCTATAGGGCTAGTACTGTTACAAGTGAAACAGTTGGGAATCTGTTCATCTGGGAGTAATAGCAGCAATTTGGGCCTCTTCAGAGGACCTCTTTCTCGTACAAGGATGGCCAGCAGAATAGCATAGCATTCTGCTGCCTACTTAAGGATAATATGAAATTCCATATCAGGTGAAAGATTGTAACATTGATCCCCTGATGAAGTCTTTCTAAAGACAAAATGCATTGGCACTTTTCCAAATTACCATGTTACCTGTGACAACTCATTGAAGGATCAAATAAACAATTCTCACACACCTAAAAAAGAAATAAATTATAAGTATATTGTGTGTGTATATATCTTTTAACACTAACATACACAAACAGGTCAGACTCCTGTTCATGCTGCCCCCTCACCTTGTTTCCGAGGCAGTGGGGAACCCCTTGTACCCATGTCCAGTACGGCCCTGTATATATTTAGCTAATGAAATAAGCTGTATATAATTAGCTAATAAAACTACTATGGGGCATAAAATTAGCTAGGACACTATGGGGCATACGTGAATACAATGAATTGTTGTCACAACAGTGAACTGGGGCACTGTTGTGGGGCATATTATGACCTGGATTTGCTATTGTGGAGCATATTCTTACACCAGTGCTCTACTGTGTGCTCTAAAATAAAATAAAAAATATACTGTAGCACAAAAACGGTACTAGGGCGCTACTGTGGGGCACACTATTAGCCATTGGCACTATTTTTTAGACATGACCTGGGTGCGCTACTGGGGGCATATTGTGACTTTGGTAGCTACTGTGCATCATAATTTATTTGTTTTAAAAAGTTTAATTTTGAACTCTCTCTCTCTCTCTCTCTCTCTCTATCTCTCTATCTCTCTATCTCTCTATCTCTATCTATCTCTATCTCTATCCAAAGAATGACCCCACGTGCGCCCTTATGGTGTGAGCAGCTACTCTAAGACCCCCCCCTGTTAGTGGGAGGCAACAATAGAAATAGGAAAAAACAGGGTATAGAGAGCGCTTTAGCCAGCAACTGGAATTTCCACCAATTACAGTCAAATACAGTACAATATATAATCATAAAACCAGAGTGCTTTTATTAAAGTTTCGAGAATCACATCTGGAGATTGTATCCTTTTCGGAAATATAATATCAGTTACCCGACGCGTTTCGTCTTAAAAAAGACTTCATCAGGGGTTTAACTGTAGGTGGTAGAGATAATAATGGAATATTACCCACTGCTATTTCCATATCATATACAGAAGATACACAAATTTTGTATAAATACAGAACACATAGTTCTTTTACAAATAATTTGTTTGTTAAAATATATTTTAAACATTAGGACATATTTATCCCTAAAAATTATATATTAATAATAAGACCGAGAGGATGAGCATAAAAAATGAGATAATAGGACAATTTATAAAAAAGACATATAAAAATATATGAAACAATATATTACATGGATGATAAAGCTTTATGGAGGGGTCTAGTTTGAGACCATGATATATAGACGGAAGATGGTGTATGGCACGTACCAAGATGTGAAATTAAAACGCTTATACCGGTGTGTAATTTCTTCAGTATTTCGTAGGTCGTAATAACCTTCCCCTCAGTGGGGTAAACTCCAAATATCTAAAGGAGAACCACATAATGAATATGGCTTTTAAACAATTCATATTTTGTATTATTAGATTTCATATATTCTTGCAAGAAATTATTGACAAATATTTGTAAAAAATAGATCACATACCAAAAAAACGCATGCATTGGCGTGTTGTTTCCTCGGTAATAAAAAAGGCTGTAATAACCTTCCCCTCAATGGAGAACACTCCTTGTATCTACGGGAGAGTTACGTGATGAATATGGCCTTTAAACAGTTGACATATTTAGATATAATAATATGAATTAAGGGAAAATTGATAACGTACCAGATTTTCCCCATATGGGGTCAAAGGGTACGAGATGTATCAGTGGCTTTCTCCAAGCAATTTCTTAGGGCACAGATAAGTGTAGTTTTAGATTAATGGGGAGTTCATCCCATTAAAAGCGGCTGTCAGCTATGTTGGTCCAGTATGGTTAGCCCGATCAAACCGAACAGGTCCACAATATCTGAAATTGGGTATCAAATATGCTGGATATTGGAACTGTATTTATAGATACAGAAAATATGGCACTTTGGAGGTTACATACCTAATAGTCCGCTGGTTTTAATGCATGTAGGAGACAGCAAAATGAAGTTCAATCACAGTTCAATTTCTGTGAATAATGCAAATTATTCCGGATTAGATCTAATTTGTTATTAAAATGGGAGTTCACAATCGGACCAATTAGAGATTTCTGCATTTTTGTCCCAGGTAAACATCCCAATAGGGACTGATCTCAAAGTCAGAATAATATACACAAAGGTCTACTGTGGTGTACTTAAGCAGAGAGCATTATAGCTTTAAATAAACAATTGTCATAAACAATGCATCCAAAGTGTAATGACAATAACAATAACCACCAAATGGGTTTAATGTAGACAGTTTAACAGGGTCTAAAGTTTTTGGTCAAACACCACATCACAACCTCTTACCTGATCCGTGTGGAGAGTACAGGACTGAACTGTCTGCAGACAAACACTGCTAGTGTGCTGGCTACTTTATGTGCCAGAGGCAATGACGTCACTTCCGTGTGTTAGTGTTACTAAATATTGAAATAACTCATATTAAGTGCATGGGCGCATAATTCCTATCTATAGGTGTTACTGACCGGACTGATGTTGTATCGCTCGCAAGATCCATTGATCAGGGCTGTTATTCACATCATAAGTTAAGCCTAATAGGCTCGCGTGCGTTCCATTTGCGGGTCACCAATGCACTTCCGGATAGGAGCTAATCACACCTGACGGTCTTCCGGCCGGTGTGCGTTCCACTAGCGGGTCAGCGTGTATTTCCGGGTAGGAGCTTCTAGCGTCTGTCAGTCTTCCGACTGATCAGACCTAAGTGTTGAAGACTGGGCGGGTTGGTAACCTTGGATACGGTAACGCCGCTACAGTGCGTACCTTGATCCTAGGTGTAGCGTTCATCCCTATTGTTGGCTGGGAAAGTGATCGGGGATAGGTTCTAGTGAGAACCCTCGATTTGTTTAATCCGGAGATACATTTATCAATTGGCCCGGCTATGTGGCTTGGAGGTATAATAATCATGTGACTCGATGCGTCACTGTGTATATCTTTAGGTCACCATGGAGACGTCTAAGACCACTCTAGGGGGCATCACCGTAGCGTAAATATCTACATGACCTCCAAGCGTTCCATATGTATATGGAACGCATAACCCATATATTAGAGGAATTGCTATAGGACCTATGTCTGCTCTACGTTATTCTAATAGGGCGCCTATCAATAGTGATTTGTTCTTAGTGTGTGATACATTAATCTACAGTGTCAGTGAAATCAACATAATGTTAATATTACAGTGAATATCTGATTAATAGGTCACTGGTACCATCAGTAGTATCAATAATGTACCATATATGGATAATGCATAACCGTATATATAGTGGGTCGTTATTACTATTAAGGGATATTAGTCGTGATTGCTGTTTAGAGTCGCTAATCGACTGTATGTCAAAAATATTAATCGGTTTAAGACTGAAAAATGTCTAGAACCCATCCGCTTTTAGTATATATATATTGTGATCAACCGTGATCTATTCACAAAATTTACATTAGGGAATAATTATTTTAAATATTATTAGTCGTGATACGATGTTTAGAGTCGCTCGTCGACTTCATATAATTATAAGACTGAAGATAGTCTATTACCCAGCTAACCCACCCATGGTGGATGGTTAGAGTGCTTTTAAATTAATTGACTGTGATCAGCCACGAAGTGTTCTTTAATGTGATTTTCAACAATTTCTAGAAATTTAGAATTTAAAGTATTGTGTGTATGTGATTCTCATTGCACTATTGATAGGTGCAATTTAGAGATGTAAATTGTCGTGAGAGTTGTGGTGCTATGTTTGCCTTACAAGGTTTAGTACATGATTAATTAAACCCATTTTTACAATTTGATATGGTACATAACATCAAACCGCATGTAATAAGTAGACTGAAATTCAAATTACACCCGTGTGTGTAAAAGGAAAATGTGAGGTGGGAACAAGACTGTTCCAATAAGTGCATAGTATCGTAGAGATAAGTTTGGAAGATGAAAGTGGATAGTCACCGAAAATATTAACTGTATAGCAATTTCTCAAAAATATGGATCCAATATGGTAATTATCCCAAGAAGGAAACAATATCTACACTCTCGTTGAGACCGTTGGGATGGAGGGTGTTTAATGTGTAGATCCAGAAGGTCTCACGTTTTGATAGCCTAAGATCTCTATCCCCTCCTCTTGGATCTTGACCAATTACTTTAAGGATAGTAAATGTGAAATTGGTGTTATTCACTAGTGACTCATGCTTGTCCTTGTAGTGCCTTGGAACACTGTGTATGACCAGTTTATGCTTGATGTTCCGCATGTGTTCTTGCAGTCTAATTTTAATTTGCCTTTAGGTTTTACCAATGTAGGCGAATCCGCAGCCGCATGTGATCCAGTAGATCACATAGATTGAATTGCAAGTGGCTGGTTGGTTAAGTGTGTACTCTTTTTTTGTCAATCTTGCATTTGAATGTGTTTTTCTCCATATGCTTGCAGCAAATACATTTTTGGCAAGGTGTGCAAATGGTTCTTTTAGTGAGAAACCCAGTGGCATTTTTGTCGGTGTTTTTCGCAGAAGTTGATTTGAGTCGGCTGGGAGCTACAATACTTTTTAGATTGGTGGCTCGACGAAAGATAAGATCTGGTTTCGAGGGTAGATGTTGGCCCAGTATATTATCTTTAAGTAGGATGTCCCAATGCTTGGTTAGGATTTTTTTGATTTGGTGATTTTCCTTATTGTATTGTGTGATAAATGATCGTCTGACTGGTGCCTCATTGGGTCTAACCGATCCTGATGGGAGGAGGATATCATCTCTCTTCTTGGTTAGAGCTTTCATCTTGGCTTCCTCGATCTTCTGAGGGTCGTATCCCTTTTCTATAAATCGTTATATATATATATATGGTACTTGTGTATTTTGGCGGCGCCCATCGCATCGCATACCATAAGGCATGCGATGCGACGTGATATCGCGCGATATTGTACAATGGCATACAATTTTAAAATTGTATGCCATTGTATATGGCAGTGGTTCCCAACCCTGGTCCTCAAGTACCCCCAACAGTGCATGTTTTGCAGGTCTCCACACAGAATCACAAGTGCTATAATTATCTCCACCTGTGGATCTTTTCAAATGTATTTGAATAATGAGTGCACTTGCCGGGTGACCTGGAAAACGTGCACTGTTGGGGGTACTTGAGGACCAGGGTTGGGAACCACTGGTATATGGCATACAATGCCATACAATGCGATTCGATTAAACATTGTATAAGCACCCTAATGGGTGCTTACAATGTTAAATGCACCCCCACGTCACCCCCCCACTATAAACGCGGCGGTACACGTCCTCCGACCTTTTCATACCCCCACTATCCACGTCGGCGTGGAGTTGAGAATAGAAAGTGTGGCGAGCCCAGCGAGGGGACGCGGACACCTGTGAAGCCCGCGAGGGGACGCGGATACCTGTGAAGGTATCCGCGTCCCCTCGCGGGGCGCGCTGCGCTCGCCGCGCTTCGGGCTCGGTGGCTCGCTGCGCTCGCCACACTTTCTATTCTCGACTCCACGCCGACGTGGATAGTGGGGGTATGAAAAGGTCACACAGCAAATGGCAGTAATGGGGTATACACATGTGGCGACTATAACCCCAATCGCTTAGAAATGAAGCACAAATCGCTCTGTGTGTATGGCCCTGGCCGACAGCAATGCGTGGTCCTGCGAGTCGCTATCACCCGCAGAGACAGACAGCGCATGCAATGTCTATCCTGCTAGATCACAGGGATTTGCCTATAAACAATAGGCAAAGCCCGCTTAGCACAGATGGCTTAGCAGACATTGCGGGTGCATTGCTTCATGTGCTGAGACCTGCGGCATCCCCTTGTGTACGGGACTTTACAGTTAAATGTAGTAATAAGATACCTCCCAACTGTCCCGCTTATCGCGGGAACGTCCCGATATTTTGGGACATTCCCGCGTCCCTCCCGCCACCGGCAGTGTCCCGCGGCGGGGGGGGGGGGCAGTTGGGAGTCCCCCGCCCCGTGGTCTGTGAATAGATGCTGTGCGCATTCGCACAGCATCTATTCTTGCAGGCAGAGGGGCTGGGGGCTGACCAGCAGCTCACAGAGCTGCTAGGCATGCCCCCACCGCGGCGAGAAACGGGGGCGTGGCCTCGCGAGAGCGCCACGAGTATAGGTCACGCCCCTTTACAGCAGGCAACGCCCCCTAAATTTGACGCGCGCCTTCGGCGTGCACACCGTCCGGCCTCAGCCAGCCCAGATGTTGGGAGGTATGTAATATCCATGTTATAAATATAAGCTAATTTACTTCCTGTTCAGTCTGCTCAGTCTTTATCCAAACTGGGGGCAAATCTCTTTTCACTGTAAATTTCCCATTCACGACACAGGACACCGGTGAGTTTAGGAAACCGCAAGAATAATTTTGTGTCTCAACTATTTCGCTGTTATTATTTATAAGGTTGAAGGGCCTGCAAAATATAAGTACATATAGTCTTGTTATAATCATATCATATACTACATAGTCACAAAATACGTCACATAGACAAATAATACAGAGGTCCGTATTCAATCTATTTTACTAAAAACTCTTCTGCAACTATATTGGCTTAATATCTGTACTGGAAGTTCTACCCTCCCCCCGTGCAGCACCATTTATATTACCACATCACATAAGCAGGGCACTACTGTCAAAACTCAGTTCCCACCGGGAGAATGCAGTGTTAAGGAACCCATGTTTAGGGCTGTGGTTAGTCTCAAGAAGAGTTGTGGCCAACCCACACATTGGTTTTCTTATCCATTAGAGAAAACATAGTCTGGTCCTCTTCATAAACATGAATATAGTAAATACTACAAGTGCATGTATGATAGTTAATGTACCAGATTAATAACCGCAATGCACTATAAAGAATACACCATACTCTTGAGTAATATAGGGTAACATATGCATAATGCATATTTCAGGTGCACAGTCTGGAACCAGATCCTTAGGTTTTTCTCCCCCCCCCCCCCCCCTTCAGCAGGCAGTGGGGCCCACCAGGGGGCTTACCCTGTACCTCTGTGGACCAGTCCAGCCCTGGCTACAGAGCTTCAGGCTCCTACCCTGTCAGTCCGTCCACTGGTACCAGCCAATCAGTTCCTAACTGTCAAGTTAGTCTGGGCATGACAAATGTCAGTTAGGTGTTGACTGGCTGCTGCATTATCACCTCCCACTTTATCACATAACTAGGCTTAATACATCTGCCCCTGTGAAAGGTGGCTGGTAATGGTCCCAGGCACCTTAGTGGCCAATAAAGTTGTACTGGGGTTCCTTCTCTTGTCACTTATGTTAAGCAGGTAGTTCCAGCATTGGCCATGGGTGGCGCTGTTGATCATTTATGTAAAGTAACCTCATGGGGCCCAGAGCTACAGTTAGCTGTTGGTAAGCACTGTGGCGCAGTGCTAATGACCGTGCCTGGGAAGCTAAGGGCCGCCGGTTCGAGACCCACCTTGTCTCTCGGTGTGAGTGAAAGCACCAATAATAGCTAAAGAATAGGTTTCCCCTCACATTGGGTACCCTGGTGAGTCTCAGACCTGCACAGCATCCCAGACACACCTTTTTATTCCTGACAACAAAAAATGATTTAATTGTAGCTCTTATTATGGGAATTTTTTATCTCTGTATTTTCCACGTTGTTATTATCACTAGCGCTGCTACATGTCACTCTATTTAGATCTCATGGTATATGATTTTGGCTTAGCAGTTGTGTTTTAGAGCATTATTGGAATTAATAGATATAATATACATCTCAATTTGAATTTCTGTATAAATCACTGTTGTGAGAAGTAGATGTAGACTACAAAATATTTTTTATATAATATTTTTATATTCCTGCCAGTGGGAATTTTACTTATGTTTATTTTCTAAGGAGCCAGATTTTTAGCAGAGCAGGGGGGGTCGCGTGCCCCATGAGCTATATGTGATACCCATACGTGCATGAATCCAAATTACTACCTTGCCCTGGGTGAGGAATTTCCTAGCTTCAGCCCTGAACCTGCAGGTATAGTGACGTTTGTTGTGACCTGAGTGCCGCCAAGTATTGCAGCTATATATATATATATATATATATATATATATATATATATATATATATATATATATATATATATTCCCCAATAGTGGTATGGCACCTAAATAAAATACACAGTCACTTCAGTGAAGCAAAGAGGAGTTCATCCAATAATTGTTTATTTGATCCTTCAATGAGTTGTCACAGGTAACATGGTAATATGGAAACATCCCAACGTGTTTCGTCTTTAGAAAGACATCATCAGGGGATCGATGTTACAATCTTTCAGCTGATATGGAATTTCATATTATCCTGAAGAAGGTCATGAAAATCCTTTTCCTTTTTTTTTCTAATCCTAATTTACCAAAAATTCTCCAAAAGAGTTTTTGATACAGGAATAAGTATAATCTATATATATACCTATAGGTATGCCTGTTAGGCCAATCCCTATAGGGCTAGTACTGTTACCAGTGAAACATTTGGGAATCTGTTCATCTGGGAGTAATAGCAGCAATTTGGGCCTCTTCAGAGGACCTCTTTCTCCTACAAGGATGGCCAGCAGAATAGCATAGCATTCTGCTGCCTACTTAAGGATAATATGAAATTCCATATCAGCTGAAAGATTGTAACATTGATCCCCTGATGAAGTCTTTCTAAAGACAAAATGCATTGGCACTTTTCCAAATTACCATGTTACCTGTGACAACTCATTGAAGGATCAAATAAACAATTATCACACACCTAAAAAAGAAATAAATTATAAGTATATTGTGTGTATATATCTTTTAACACTAACATACACAAACAGGTCAGACTCCTGTTCATGCTGCCCCCTCACCTTGTTTCCGAGGCAGTGGGGAACCCCTTGTACCCATGTCCAGTACGGCCCTGTATATATTTAGCTAATGAAATTAGCTGTATATAATTAGCTAATAAAACTACTATGGGGCATAAAATTAGCTAGGACACTATGGGGCATACGTGAATACAATGAATTGTTGTCACAACAGTGAACTGGGGCACTGTTGTGGGGCATATTATGACCTGGATTTGCTATTGTGGAGCATATTCTTACACCAGTGCTCTACTGTGTGCTCTAAAATAAAAGAAAAAATATACTGTAGCACAAAAACGGTACTAGGACGCTACTGTGGGGCACACTATAAGCCATTGGCACTATTTTTTAGACATGACCTGGGTGCGCTACTGGGGGCATATTGTGACTTTGGTAGCTACTGTGCATCATAATTTATTTGTTTTAAAAAGTTTAATTTTGAATTCTCTCTCTCTCTCTCTCTCTCTCTCTCTCTCTCTCTCTCTCTCTCTCTCTCTCTCTCTCTCTCTCTCCTCTCTCTCTCTCTCTCTCTCTCTCTCTCTCTCGATATAGATATATTTTATATATATATATATATATATATATATATATATATATATATATATATATATATATATATATATATATATATATATATATATAGTACTTGTGTATTTTGGCGGCGCCCATCGCATCGCATACCATAAGGCATGCGATGGTATCAGAATCAGAATCATCTTTATTGGCCAGGTATACTTGCGTATGCTTGGAATTTTTTGTGGTAACAGTGCAGCATCAATCAGGGAACACAAAGGGGGGTGGGAAGAGAGGCATAAACATACATCACATACATTTCACATGTATCTAGAAAAGTTCGAGTTAGTATTTGGTATGTTCAATAAGGTTTAGTTGGTGGACAGCTATTGGGAAGAAGCCTTTTGTAGTTCTTATCGTCTTTGCTGGGATGGACCTAAAACGTCTGCCTGACGGAAGGGGTTCAAACAGGTTGTGGCCAGGGTGTAGCTTGTCCGCCAAGATCTTTCCTGCACGCTTATTGACCCTGGCTAGGTATAGTTCTTGGACAGTGGGGAGCTCCGCCCCAATGATCTTTTCTGCCATCCTCACCACTCTTTGCAACTTTCGTCTGTCATTCTCGTTTGCTCCTCCGAACCAGATTGCGATGCGACGTGATATCGCGCAATATTGTACAATGGCATACAATTTTAAAATTGTATGCCATTGTATATGGCAGTGGTTCCCAACCCTGGTCCTCAAGTACCCCCAACAGTGCATGTTTTGCAGGTCTCCACACAGAATCACAAGTGCTATAATTATCTCCACCTGTGGATCTTTTCAAATGTATTTGAATAATGAGTGCACTTGCCGGGTGACCTGGAAAACGTGCACTGTTGGGGGTACTTGAGGGTTGGGAACCACTGGTATATGGCATACAATGCCATACAATGCGATGCGATTAAACATTGTATAAGCACCCTAATGGGTGCTTACAATGTTAAATGCACCCTCACGCCACCCCCCCACTATAAACGCAGCGGTACACTTCCTCCGACCTTTTCATACCCCCACTATTCACGTCGGCGTGGAGTTGAGAATAGAAAGTGTGGCGAGCGCAGCGAGCCACCGAGCCCAAAGCGTGGCCGGCAGTGTCCCACGGCGGGGGGGGGGGGGGGGCAGTTGGGAGTCCCTGCCCCATGGTCTGTGAATAGATGCTGTACGCATGCGCACAGCATCTATTCTTGCAGGCAGAGGGGCTGCGGGCTGACCAGCAGCTCACAGAGCTGCTAGGCATGCCCCCACCGTGGCGAGAAACGGGGGCGTGGCCTCGCGTGAGCGCCACGAGTATAGGTCACGCCCCCTTTACAGCAGGCCACGCCCCCTAAATTTGCCACGCACCTTCGGCGTGCACACCGTCCCGCCTCAGCCAGCCCAGATGTTGGTAGGTATGTAATATCCATGTTATAAATATAAGCTTATTTACTTCCTGTTCAGTCTGCTCAGTCTTTATCCAAACTGGGGGCAAATCTCTTTTCACTGTAAATTTCCCATTCAGGACACCGGTGAGTTTAGGAAACCGCAAGAATAATTTTGTGTCTCAACTATTTTGCTGTTATTATTTATAAGGTTGAAGGGCCTGCAAAATATAAGTACATATAGTCTTGTTATAATCATATCATATACTACATAGTGACAAAATACGTCACATAGACAAATAATAGAGGTCCGTATTCAATCTATTTTACTAAAAACTCTTCTGCAACTATATTGGCTAAACATATGTACTGGAAGTTCTACCCTCCCCCCTGTACAGCACCATTCATATTACCACATCACATAAGCAGGGCACTACTGTCAAAACTCAGTTCCCACCAGGAGAATGCAGTGTTAAGGAACCCATGTTTAGGGCTGTGGTTAGTCTCAAGAAGAGGTGTGGCCAACCCACACATTGGTTTTCTTATCCATTAGAGAAAACATAGTCTGGTCCTCTTCATAAACATGAATATAGTAAATACTACTAGTGCATGTATGATTGTTAATGTACCAGATTAATAACAGCAATGCACTATAAGGAATGCACCATACTCTTGAGTAATATAGGGTAACATATGCATAATGCATATTTCAGGTGCACAGTCTGGAACCAGATCCTTAGGTTTTTCTCCCCCCCCCCCCCCCTTCAGCAGGCAGTGGGGCCCACCAGGGGGCTTACCCTGTACCTCTGTGGACCAGTCCAGCCCTGGCTACAGAGCTTCAGGCTCCTACCCTGTCAGTCCGTCCACTGGTACCAGCCAATCAGCTCCTAACTGTCAAGTTAGTCTGGGCATGACAAATGTCAGTTAGGAGTTGACTGGCTGCTGCATTATCACCTCCCACTTTATCACATAACTAGGCTTAATACATCTGCCCCTGTGAAAGGTGTCTGGTAATGGTCCCAGGCACCTTAGTGGCCAATAAAGTTGTACTGGGGTTCCTTCTCTTGTCACTTATGTTAAGCAGGTAGTTCCAGCATTGGCCATGGGTGGCGCTGTTGATCATTTATGTAAAGTAACCTCATGGGGCCCAGAGCTACAGTTAGCTGTTGGTAAGCACTGTGGCGCAGTGCTAATGACCGTGCCTGGGAAGCCAAGGGCCGCCGGTTCGAGACCCACCTTGTCTCTCGGTGTGAGTGAAAGCACCAATAATAGCTAAAGAATAGGTTTCCCCTCACATTGGGTACCCTGGTGAGTCTCAGACCTGCACAGCATCCCAGACACACCTTTTTATTCCTGACAACAAAAAATGATTTAATTGTAGCTCTTATTATGGGAATTTTTTATCTCTGTATTTTCCACGTTGTTATTATCACTAGCGCTGCTACATGTCGCTCTATTTAGATCTCATGGTATATGATTTTGGCTTAGCAGTTGTGTTTTAGAGCATTATTGGAATTAATAGATATAATATACATCTCAATTTGAATTTCTGTATAAATCACTGTTGTGAGAAGTAGATGTAGACTACAAAATATTTTTTATATAATATTTTTATATTCCTGCCAGTGGGAATTTTACTTATGTTTATTTTCTAAGGAGCTAGATTTTTAGCAGAGTAGGTGGGGTCGCGTGCCCCATGAGCTATATGTGATACCCATACGTGCATGAAGCCAAATTACTACCTTGCCCTGGGTTAGGAATTTCCTAGCTTCAGCCCTGAACCTGCAGGTATAGTGACGTTTGTTGTGACCTGAGTGCCGCCAAGTATTGCAGCTATATATATATATATATATATATATATATATATATATATATATATATATATATATATATATATATATATATATATATATATATATATATTCCCCAATAGTGGTATGGCACCTAAATTAAATACACAGTCACTTCAGTGAAGCAAAGAGGAGTTCATCCAATAATTGTTTATTTGATCCTTCAATGAGTTGTCACAGGTAACATGGTAATATGGAAACATCCCAACGTGTTTCGTCTTTAGAAAGACATCATCAGGGGATCAATGTTACAATCTTTCAGCTGATATGGAATTTCATATTATCTTGAAGAAGGTCATGAAAATCCTTTTCCTTTTTTTTTCTAATCCTAATTTCCCAAAAATTATCCAAAAGAGTTTTTGATACAGGAATAAGTATAATCTATATATATATACCTATAGGTATGCCTGTTAGGCCAATCTCCACACAGAATCACAAGTGCTATAATTATCTCCACCTGTGGATCTTTTCAAATGTATTTGAATAATGAGTGCACTTGCCGTGTGACCTGGAAAACGTGCACTGTTGGGGGTACTTGAGGACCAGGGTTGGGAACCACTGGTATATGGCATACAATGCCATACAATGCGATGCGATTAAACATTGTGTAAGCACCCTAATGGGTGCTTACAATGTTAAATGCACCCCCACGCCACCCCCCCACTATAAACGCGGCGGTACACGTCCTCCGACCTTTTCATACCCCCACTATCCACGTCGGCGTGGAGTTGAGAATAGAAAGTGTGGCGAGCGCAGCGAGCCACCGAGCCCAAAGCGTGGCGAGCGGACGCGGACACCTGTGAAGCCCGCGAGGGGACGCGGATACCTGTGGGACATTCCCGTGTCCCTCCCGCCACCGGCAGTGTCCCACGGCGGGGGGGGCAGTTGGGAGGAGTCCCCTGCCCCATGGTCTGTGAATAGATGCTGTACGCATGCGTACAGCATCTATTCTTGCAGGCAGAGGGGCTGGGGGCTGACCAGCAGCTCACAGAGCTGCTAGGCATGCCCCCACCGTGGCGAGAAACGGGGGTGTGGCCTCGCGAGAGCGCCACGAGTATAGGTCACGCCCACTTTCCAGCAGGCCACGCCCCCTAAATTTGCCACGCATCTTCGGCGTGCACACCGTCCCGCCTCAGCCAGCCCAGATGTTGGGAGGTATGTAATATCCATGTTATAAATATAAGCTTATTTACTTCCTGTTCAGTCTGCTCAGTCTTTATCCAAACTGGGGGCAAATCTCTTTTCACTGTAAATTTCCCATTCACCACACAGGACAACGGTGAGTTTAGGAAACCGCAAGAATAATTTTGTGTCTCAACTATTTTGCTGTTATTATTTATAAGGTTGAAGGGCCTGCAAAATATAAGTACATATAGTCTTGTTATAATCATATCATATCATATACTACATAGTCACAAAATACGTCACATAGACAAATAATACAGAGGTCCGTATTCAATCTATTTTACTAAAAACTCTTCTGCAACTATATTGGCTAAACATATGTACTGGAAGTTCTACCCTCCCCCCTGTACAGCACCATTCATATTACCACATCACATAAGCAGGGCACTACTGTCAAAACTCAGTTCCCACCGGGAGAATGCAGTGTTAAGGAACCCATGTTTAGAGCTGTGGTTAGTCTCAAGAAGAGGTGTGGCCAACCCACACATTGGTTTTCTTATCCATTAGAGATCCATTCATAAACATGAATATAGTAAATACTACTAGTGCATGTATGATAGTTAATGTACCAGATTAATAACAGCAATGCACTATAAAGAATGCACCATACTCTTGAGTAATATAGGGTAACATATGCATAATGCATATTTCAGGTGCACAGTCTGGAACCAGATCCTTAGGTTTTTCTCTCCCCCCCCCCCCCCCCCTTCAGCAGGCAGTGGGGCCCACCAGGGGGCTTACCCTGTACCTCTGTGGACCAGTCCAGCCCTGGCTACAGAGCTTCAGGCTCCTACCCTGTCAGTCCGTCCACTGGTACCAGCCAATCAGCTCCTAACTGTCAAGTTAGTCTGGGCATGACAAATGTCAGTTAGGTGTTGACTGGCTGCTGCATTATCACCTCCCACTTTATCACATAACTAGGCTTAATACATCTGCCCCTGTGAAAGGTGGCTGGTAATGGTCCCAGGCACCTTAGTGGCCAATAAAGTTGAACTGGGGTTCCTTTTCTTGTCACTTATGTTAAGCAGGTAGTTCCAGCATTGGCCATGGGTGGCGCTGTTGATCGTTTATGTTAAGTAACCTCATGGGGCCCAGAGCTACAGTTAGCTGTTGGTAAGCACTGTGGCGCAGTGCTAATGACCGTGCCTGGGAAGCCAAGGGCCGCCGGTTCGAGACCCACCTTGTCTCTCGGTGTGAGTGAAAGCACCAATAATAGCTAAAGAATAGGTTTCCCCTCACATTGGGTACCCTGGTGAGTCTCAGACCTGCACAGCATCCCAGACACACCTTTTTATTCCTGACAACAAAAAATGATTTAATTGTAGCTCTTATTATGGGAATTTTTTATCTCTGTATTTTCCACGTTGTTATTATCACTAGCGCTGCTACATGTCGCTCTATTTAGATCTCATGGTATATGATTTTGGCTTAGCAGTTGTGTTTTAGAGCATTATTGGAATTAATAGATATAATATACATCTCAATTTGAATTTCTGTATAAATCACTGTTGTGAGAAGTAGATGTAGACTACAAAATATTTTTTATATAATATTTTTATATTCCTGCCAGTGGGAATTTTACTTATGTTTATTTTCTAAGGAGCCAGATTTTTAGCAGAGCAGGTGGGGTCGTGTGCCCCATGAGCTATATGTGATACCCATACGTGCATGAAGCCAAATTACTACCTTGCCCTGGGTGAGGAATTTCCTAGCTTCAGCCCTGAACTTGCAGGTATAGTGATGTTTGTTGTGACCTAAGTGCCGCCAAGTATTGCAGCTATATATATATATATATATATATATATATATATATATATATATATATATATATATATATATATATATATATATATATATATATATATATATATATATATATATATATATATATATATATAGTCCCCAATAGTGGTATGGCACCTAAATTAAATACACAGTCACTTCAGTGAGGCAAAGAGGAGTTCATCCTATAATTGTTTATTTGATACTTCAATGAGTTGTCACATGGTAATATGGAAACATCCCAACGTGTTTCATCTTTAGAAAGACATCATCAGGGGATCAATGTTACAATCTTTCAGCTGATATGGAATTTCATATATCCTGAAGAAGGTCATGAAAATCCTTTTCCTTTTTTTTTCTAATCCTAATTTCCCAAAAATTCTCCAAAAGAGTTTTTGATACAGGAATAAGTATAATCTATATATATATACCTATAGGTATGCCTGTTAGGCCAATCCCTATAGGGCTAGTACAGTTTCCAGTGAAACCTTTGGGAATCTGTTCATCTGGGAGTAATAGCAGCAATTTGGGCCTCTTCAGAGGACCTCTTTCTCCTACAAGGATGGCCAGCAGAATAGCATAGCATTCTGCTGCCTACTTAAGGATAATATGAAATTCCATATCAGCTGAAAGATTGTAACATTGATCCCCTGATGAAGTCTTTCTAAAGACAAAATGCATTGGCACTTTTCCAAATTACCATGTCACCTGTGACAACTCATTGAAGGATCAAATAAACAATTCTCACACACCTAATAAAAAAAAAAAATTATAAGTGTATTGTGTGTGTATATATCTTTTAACACTAACATACACAAACAGGTCAGACTCCTGTTCATGCTGCCCCCTCACCTTGTTTCCGAGGCAGTGGGGAACCCCTTGTACCCATGTCCAGTACGGCCCTGTATATATTTAGCTAATGAAATTAGCTGTATATAATTTAGCTAATAAAACTACTATGGGGCATAAAATTAGCTAGGACACTATGGGGCATATGTGAATACAATGAATTGTTGTCACAACAGTGAACTGGGGCACTGTTGTGGGGCATATTATGACCTGGATTTGCTATTGTGGAGCATATTCTTACACCAGTGCTCTACTGTGTGCTCTAAAATAAAAGAAAAAATATACTGTAGCACAAAAACGGTACTAGGGCGCTACTGTGGGGCACACTATAAGCCATTGGCACTATTTTTTAGACATGACCGGGGTGCGCTACTGGGGGCATATTGTGACTTTGGTAGCTACTGTGCATCATAATTTATTTGTTTTAAAAAGTTTAATTTTGAACTAACTCTCTCTCTCTCTCTCTCTCTCTCTCTCTCTCTCTCTCTCTCTCTCTCTATCTATCTCTATCTCTATCTCTATCTCTATATCTATCTATCTATCCAAAGAATGACCCCACGTGCGCCCTTATGGTGTGAGCAGCTACTTTTAGTGGGAGTGGAGCTACTGTTAGTGGGAGGCAACAATAGAAATAGGAAAAAACAGGGTATAGAGAGCGCTTTAGCCAGCAACTGGAATTTCCACCAATTACAGTCAAATACAATACAGTACAATATATAATCATAAAACCAGAGTGCTTTTATTAAAGTTTCGAGAATCACATCTGGAGATTGTATCCTTTTCGGAAATATAATATCAGTTACCCGACGCGTTTCGTCTTAAAAAAGACTTCATCAGGGGTTTAACTGTAGGTGGTAGAGATAATAATGGAATATTACACACTGCTATTTCCATATCATATACAGAAGATACACAAATTTTGTATAAATACAGAACACATAGTTCTTTTACAAATAATTTGTTTGTTAAAATATATTTTAAACATTAGGACATATTTATCCCTAAAAATTATATATTAATAATAAGACCGAGAGGATGAGCATAAAAAATGAGATAATAGGACAATTTATAAAAAAGACATATAAAAATATATGAAACAATATATTACATGGATGATAAAGCTTTATGGAGGGGTCTAGTTTGAGACCATGATATATAGACGGAAGATGGTGTATGGCACGTACCAAGATGTGAAATTAAAACGCTTATACCGGTGTGTAATTTCTTCAGTATTTCGTAGGTCGTAATAACCTTCCCCTCAGTGGGGTAAACTCCAAATATCTAAAGGAGAACCACATAATGAATATGGCTTTTAAACAATTCATATTTTGTATTATTAGATTTCATATATTCTTGCAAGAAATTATTGACAAATATTTGTAAAAAATAGATCACATACCAAAAAAACGCATGCATTGGCGTGTTGTTTCCTCGGTAATAAAAAAGGCTGTA
The DNA here is from genome assembly GCF_055691185.1 of Crinia signifera. NCBI lineage: Eukaryota > Metazoa > Chordata > Amphibia > Anura > Myobatrachidae > Crinia > Crinia signifera. The sequence goes on along the minus strand of NC_139221.1, from coordinate 214,809,529 downwards.
ATAACCTTCCCCTCAATGGAGAACACTCCTTGTATCTACGGGAGAGTTACGTGATGAATATGGCCTTTAAACAGTTGACATATTTAGATATAATAATATGAATTAAGGGGAAATTGATAACGTACCAGATTTTCCCCATATGGGCTCAAAGGGTACGAGATGTATCAGTGGCTTTCTCCAAGCAATTTCTTAGGGCACAGATAAGTGTAGTTTTAGATTAATGGGGAGTTCATCCCATTAAAAGCGGCTGTCAGCTATGTTGGTCCAGTATGGTTAGCCCGATCAAACCGAACAGGTCCACAATATCTGAAATTGGGTATCAAATATACTGGATATTGGAACTGTATTTATAGATACAGAAAATATGGCACTTTGGAGGTTACATACCTAATAGTCCGCTGGTTTTAATGCATGTAGGAGACAGCAAAATGAAGTTCAATCACAGTTCAATTTCTGTGAATAATGCAAATTATTCCGGATTAGATCTAATTTGTTATTAAAATGGGAGTTCACAATCGGACCAATTAGAGATTTCTGCATTTTTGTCCCAGGTAAACATCCCAATAGGGACTGATCTCAAAGTCAGAATAATATACACAAAGGTCTACTGTGGTGTACTTAAGCAGAGAGCATTATAGCTTTAAATAAACAATTGTCATAAACAATGCATCCAAAGTGTAATGACAATAACAATAACCACCAAATGGGTTTAATGTAGACAGTTTAACAGGGTCTAAAGTTTTTGGTCAAACACCACATCACAACCTCTTACCTGATCCGTGTGTACAGGACTGAACTGTCTGCAGACAAACACTGCTAGTGTGCTGGCTACTTTATGTGCCAGAGGCAATGACGTCACTTCCGTGTGTTAGTGTTACTAAATATTGAAATAACTCATATTAAGTGCATGGGCGCATAATTCCTATCTATAGGTGTTACTGACCGGACTGATGTTGTATCGCTCACAAGATCCATTGATCAGGGCTGTTATTCACATCATAAGTTAAGCCTAATAGGCTCGCGTGCGTTCCATTTGCGGGTCACCAATGCACTTCCGGATAGGAGCTAATCGCACCTGACGTTCTTCCGGCCGGTGTGCGTTCCACTAGCGGGTCAGCGTGTATTTCCGGGTAGGAGCTTCTAGTGTCTGTCAGTCTTCCGACTGATCAGACCTAAGTGTTGAAGACTGGGCGGGTTGGTAACCTTGGATACGGTAACGCCGCTACAGTGCGTACCTTGATCCTAGGTGTAGAGTTCATCCCTATTGTTGGCTGGGAAAGTGATCGGGGATAGGTTCTAGTGAGAACCCTCGATTTGTTTAATCCGGAGATACATTTATCAATTGGCCCGGCTATGTGGCTTGGAGGTATAATAATCATGTGACTCGATGCGTCACTGTGTATATCTTTAGGTCACCATGGAGACGTCTAAGACCACTCTAGGGGGCATCACCGTAGCGTAAATATCTACATGACCTCCAAGCGTTCCATATGTATATGGAACGCATAACCCATATATTAGAGGAATTGCTATAGGACCTATGTCTGCTCTACTTTATTCTAATAGGGCGCCTATCAATAGTGATTTGTTCTTAGTGTGTGATACATTAATCTACAGTGTCAGTGAAATCAACATAATGTTAATATTACAGTGAATATCTGATTAATAGGTCACTGGTACCATCAGTAGTATCAATAATGTACCATATATGGATAATGCATAACCGTATATATAGTGGGTCGTTATTACTATTAAGGGATATTAGTCGTGATTGCTGTTTAGAGTCGCTAATCGACTGTATGTGAAAAATATTAATCGGTTTAAGACTGAAAAATGTCTAGAACCCATCCGCTTTTAGTATATATATATTGTGATCAACCGTGATCTATTCACAAAATTTACATTAGGGAATAATTATTTTAAATATTATTAGTCGTGATACGATGTTTAGAGTCGCTCGTCGACTTCATATAATTATAAGACTGAAGATAGTCTATTACCCAGCTAACCCACCCATGGTGGATGGTTAGAGTGCTTTTAAATTAATTGACTGTGATCAGCCACGAAGTGTTCTTTAATGTGATTTTCAACAATTTCTAGAAATTTAGAATTTAAAGTATTGTGCGTATGTGATTCTCATTGCACTATTGATAGGTGCAATTAAGAGATGTAAATTGTCGTGAGAGTTGTGGTGCTATGTTTGCCTTACAAGGTTTAGTACATGATTAATTAAACCCATTTTTACAATTTGATATGGTACATAACATCAAACCGCATGTAATAAGTAGACTGAAATTCAAATTACACCCGTGTGTGTAAAAAGAAAATGTGAGGTGGGAACAAGACTGTTCCAATAAGTGCATAGTATCGTAGAGATAAGTTTGGAAGATGAAAGTGGATAGTCACCGAACATATAAACTGTATAGCAATTTCTCAAAAATATGGATCCAATATGGTAATTATCCCAAGAAGGAAACAATATCTACACTCTCGTTGAGACCGTTGGGATGGAGGGTGTTTAATGTGTAGATCCAGAAGGTCTCACGTTTTGATAGCCTAAGATCTCTATCCCCTCCTCTTGGATCTTGACCAATTACTTCAAGGATAGTAAATGTGAAATTGGTGTTATTCACTAGTGACTCATGCTTGTCCTTGTAGTGCCTTGGAACACTGTGTATGACCAGTTTATGCTTGATGTTCCGCATGTGTTCTTGCAGTCTAATTTTAATTTGCCTTTTGGTTTTACCAATGTAGGCGAATCCGCAGCCGCATGTGATCCAGTAGATCACATAGATTGAATTGCAAGTGGCTGGTTGGTTAAGTGTGTACTCTTTTTTGTCAATCTTGCATTTGAATGTGTTTTTCTCCATATGCTTGCAGCAAATACATTTTTGGCAAGGTGTGCAAATGGTTCTTTTAGTGAGAAACCCAGTGGCATTTTTGTCGGTGTTTTTCGCAGAAGTTGATTTGAGTCGGCTGGGAGCTACAATACTTTTTAGATTGGTGGCTCGACGAAAGATAAGATCTGGTTTCGAGGGTAGATGTTGGCCCAGTATATTATCTTTAAGTAGGATGTCCCAATGCTTGGTTAGGATTTTGTTGATTTGGTGATTTTCCTTATTGTATTGTGTGATAAATGATCGTCTGACTGGTGCCTCATTGGGTCTAACCGATCCTGATGGGAGGAGGATATCATCTCTCTTCTTGGTTAGAGCTTTCATCTTGGCTTCCTCGATCTTCTGAGGGTCGTATCCCTTTTCTATAAATCGTTATATATATATGGTACTTGTGTATTTTGGCGGCGCCCATCGCATCGCATACCATAAGGCATGCGATGGTATGCGATGCGACGTGATATCGCGCGATATTGTACAATGGCATACAATTTTAAAATTGTATGCCATTGTATATGGCAGTGGTTTCCAACCCTGGTCCTCAAGTACCCCCAACAGTGCATGTTTTGCAGGTCTCCACACAGAATCACAAGTGCTATAATTATCTCCACCTGTGGATCTTTTCAAATGTATTTGAATAATGAGTGCACTTGCCGGGTGACCTGGAAAACGTGCACTGTTGGGGGTACTTGAGGACCAGGGTTGGGAACCACTGGTATATGGCATACAATGCCATACAATGCGATTCGATTAAACATTGTATAAGCACCCTAATGGGTGCTTACAATGTTAAATGCACCCCCACGTCACCCCCCCACTATAAACGCGGCGGTACACGTCCTCCGACCTTTTCATACCCCCACTATCCACGTCGGCGTGGAGTTGAGAATAGAAAGTGTGGCGAGCCCAGCGAGGGGACGCGGACACCTGTGAAGCCTGCGAGGGGACGCGGATACCTGTGAAGGTATCCGCGTCCCCTCGCGGGGCGCGCTGCGCTCGCCACACTTCGGGCTCGGTGGCTCGCTGCGCTCGCCACACTTTCTATTCTCGACTCCACGCCGACGTGGATAGTGGGGGTATGAAAAGGTAACACAGCAAATGGCAGTAATGGGGTATACACATGTGGCGACTATAACCCCAATCGCTTAGAAATGAAGCACAAATCGCTCTGTGTGTATGGCCCTGGCCGACAGCAATGCGTGGTCCTGCGAGTCGCTATCACCCGCAGAGACAGACAGCGCATGCAATGTCTATCCTGCTAGATCACAGGGATTTGCCTATAAACAATAGGCAAAAGCCCGCTTAGCACAGATGGCTTAGCAGACATTGCTGGTGCATTGCTTCATGTGCTGAGACCTGCGGCATCCCTTGTGTACGGGACTTTACAGTTAAATGTAGTAATAAGATACCTCCACACTGTCCCGCTTATCGCGGGAACGTCCCGATATTTTGGGACATTCCCGCGTCCCTCCCGCCACCGGCAGTGTCCCGCGGCGGGGGGGGGGGCAGTTGGGAGTCCCCCGCCCCGTGGTCTGTGAATAGATGCATGCCCCCACCGCGGCGAGAAACGGGGACGTGGCCTCGCGAGAGCGCCACGAGTATAGGTCACGCCCCTTTACAGCAGGCCACGCCCCCTAAATTTGACGCGCGCCTTCGGCGTGCACACCGTCCCGCCTCAGCCAGCCCAGATGTTGGGAGGTATGTAATATCCATGTTATAAATATAAGCTAATTTACTTCCTGTTCAGTCTGCTCAGTCTTTATCCAAACTGGGGGCAAATCTCTTTTCACTGTAAATTTCCCATTCACGACACAGGACACCGGTGAGTTTAGGAAACCGCAAGAATAATTTTGTGTCTCAACTATTTCGCTGTTATTATTTATAAGGTTGAAGGGCCTGCAAAATATAAGTACATATAGTCTTGTTATAATCATATCATATACTACATAGTCACAAAATACGTCACATAGACAAATAATACAGAGGTCCGTATTCAATCTATTTTACTAAAAACTCTTCTGCAACTATATTGGCTTAATATCTGTACTGGAAGTTCTACCCTCCCCCCGTGCAGCACCATTTATATTACCACATCACATAAGCAGGGCACTACTGTCAAAACTCAGTTCCCACCGGGAGAATGCAGTGTTAAGGAACCCATGTTTAGGGCTTTGGTTAGTCTCAAGAAGAGTTGTGGCCAACCCACACATTGGTTTTCTTATCCATTAGAGAAAACATAGTCTGGTCCTCTTCATAAACATGAATATAGTAAATACTACAAGTGCATGTATGATAGTTAATGTACCAGATTAATAACCGCAATGCACTATAAAGAATGCACCATACTCTTGAGTAATATAGGGTAACATATGCATAATGCATATTTCAGGTGCACAGTCTGGAACCAGATCCTTAGGTTTTTCTCCCCCCCCCCCCCCCCCCCTTCAGCAGGCAGTGGGGCCCACCAGGGGTCTTACCCTGTACCTCTGTGGACCAGTCCAGCCCTGGCTACAGAGCTTCAGGCTCCTACCCTGTCAGTCCGTCCACTGGTACCAGCCAATCAGTTCCTAACTGTCAAGTTAGTCTGGGCATGACAAATGTCAGTTAGGTGTTGACTGGCTGCTGCATTATCACCTCCCACTTTATCACATAACTAGGCTTAATACATCTGCCCCTGTGAAAGGTGGCTGGTAATGGTCCCAGGCACCTTAGTGGCCAATAAAGTTGTACTGGGGTTCCTTCTCTTGTCACTTATGTTAAGCAGGTAGTTCCAGCATTGGCCATGGGTGGCGCTGTTGATCATTTATGTAAAGTAACCTCATGGGGCCCAGAGCTACAGTTAGCTGTTGGTAAGCACTGTGGCGCAGTGCTAATGACCGTGCCTGGGAAGCCAAGGGCCGCCGGTTCGAGACCCACCTTGTCTCTCGGTGTGAGTGAAAGCACCAATAATAGCTAAAGAATAGGTTTCCCCTCACATTGGGTACCCTGGTGAGTCTCAGACCTGCACAGCATCCCAGACACACCTTTTTATTCCTGACAACAAAAAATGATTTAATTGTAGCTCTTATTATGGGAATTTTTTATCTCTGTATTTTCCACGTTGTTATTATCACTAGCGCTGCTACATGTCACTCTATTTAGATCTCATGGTATATGATTTTGGCTTAGCAGTTGTGTTTTAGAGCATTATTGGAATTAATAGATATAATATACATCTCAATTTGAATTTCTGTATAAATCACTGTTGTGAGAAGTAGATGTAGACCACAAAATATTTTTTATATAATATTTTTATATTCCTGCCAGTGGGAATTTTACTTATGTTTATTTTCTAAGGAGCCAGATTTTTAGCAGAGCAGGGGGGTCGCGTGCCCCATGAGCTATATGTGATACCCATACGTGCATGAAGCCAAATTACTACCTTGCCCTGGGTGAGGAATTTCCTAGCTTCAGCCCTGAACCTGCAGGTATAGTGACGTTTGTTGTGACCTGAGTGCCGCCAAGTATTGCAGCTATATATATATATATATATATATATATATATATATATATATATATATATATATATATATATATATATATATTCCCCAATAGTGGTATGGCACCTAAATTAAATACACAGTCACTTCAGTGAAGCAAAGAGGAGTTCATCCAATAATTGTTTATTTGATCCTTCAATGAGTTGTCACAGGTAACATGGTAATATGGAAACATCCCAATGTGTTTCGTCTTTAGAAAGACATCATCAGGGGATCAATGTTACAATCTTTCAGCTGATATGGAATTTCATATTATCATGAAGAAGGTCATGAAAATCCTTTTCCTTTTTTTTTCTAATCCTAATTTCCCAAAAATTCTCCAAAAGAGTTTTTGATACAGGAATAAGTATAATCTATATATATACCTATAGGTATGCCTGTTAGGCCAATCCCTATAGGGCTAGTACTGTTACCAGTGAAACATTTGGGAATCTGTTCATCTAGGAGTAATAGCAGCAATTTGGGCCTCTTCAGAGGACCTCTTTCTCCTACAAGGATGGCCAGCAGAATAGCATAGCATTCTGCTGCCTACTTAAGGATAATATGAAATTCCATATCAGCTGAAAGATTGTAACATTGATCCCCTGATGAAGTCTTTCTAAAGACAAAATGCATTGGGACTTTTCCAAATTACCATGTTACCTGTGACAACTCATTGAAGGATCAAATAAACAATTATCACACACCTAAAAAAGAAATAAATTTATAAGTATATTGTGTGTATATATCTTTTAACACTAACATACACAAACAGGTCAGACTCCTGTTCATGCTGCCCCCTCACCTTGTTTCCGAGGCAGTGGGGAACCCCTTGTACCCATGTCCAGTACGGCCCTGTATATATTTAGCTAATGAAATTAGCTGTATATAATTAGCTAATAAAACTACTATGGGGCATAAAATTAGCTAGGACACTATGGGGCATACGTGAATACAATGAATTGTTGTCACAACAGTGAACTGGGGCACTGTTGTGGGGCATATTATGACCTGGATTTGCTATTGTGGAGCATATTCTTACACCAGTGCTCTACTGTGTGCTCCAAAATAAAAGAAAAAATATACTGTAGCACAAAAACGGTACTAGGGCGCTACTGTGGGGCACACTATAAGCCATTGGCACTATTTTTTAGACATGACCTGGGTGCGCTACTGGGGGCATATTGTGACTTTGGTAGCTACTGTGCATCATAATTTATTTGTTTTAAAAAGTTTAATTTTGAATTCTCTCTCTCTCTCTCTCTCTCTCTCTCTCTCTCTCTCTCTCTCTCTCTCTCTCTCTCTCTCTCTCTCTCTCTCTCTCTCTCTCTCTCTCTCTCTCTCTCTAGATATAGATATATATAAATATATGATACTTGTGTATTTTGGCGGCGCCCATCGCATCGCATACCATAAGGCATGCGATGGTATGCGATGCGACGTGATATCGCGCGATATTGTACAATGGCATACAATTTTAAAATTGTATGCCACTGTATATGGCAGTGGTTCCCAACCCTGGTCCTCAAGTACCCCCAACAGTGCATGTTTTGCAGGTCTCCACACAGAATCACAAGTGCTATAATTATCTCCACCTGTGGATCTTTTCAAATGTATTTGAATAATGAGTGCACTTGCCGGGTGACCTGGAAAACCTTGCACTGTTGGGGGTACTTGAGGGTTGGGAACCACTGGTATATGGCATACAATGCCATACAATGCGATGCGATTAAACATTGTATAAGCACCCTAATGGGTGCTTACAATGTTAAATGCACCCCCACGCCACCCCCCCACTATAAACGCAGCGGTACACGTCCTCCGACCTTTTCATACCCCCACTATCCACGTCGGCGTGGAGTTGAGAATAGAAAGTGTGGCGAGCGCAGCGAGCCACCGAGCCCAAAGCGTGGCGAGGGGACGCGGACACCTGTGAAGCCCGCGAGGGGACGCGGATACCTGTGAAGGTATCCGCGTCCCCTCGCGGGGCTCGCTGCGCTCGCCACGCTTTGGGCTCGGTGGCTCGCTGCGCTCGCCACACTTTCTTATCTCAACTCCACGCCGACGTGGATAGTGGGGGTATGAAAAGGTCACACAGCAAATGGCAGTAATGGGGTATACACATGTGGCGACTATAACCCCAATTGCTTAGAAATGAAGCACAAATCGCTCTGTGTGTATGGCCCTGGCCGACAGCGATGCATGGTCCTGCGAGTCGCTATCACCCGCAGAGACAGACAGCGCATGCAATGTCTATCCTGCTAGATCACAGGGATTTGCCTATAAACAATAGGCAAAAGCCCGCTTAGCACAGATGGCTTTGCAGACATTGCGGGTGCATTGCTTCATGTGCTGAGACCTGCGGCATCCCTTGTGTACGGGACTTTACAGTTAAATGTAGTAATAAGATACCTCCCAACTGTCCCGCTTATCGCGGGAACGTCCCGATATTTTGGGACATTCCCGCGTCCCTCCCGCCACCGGCAGTGTCCAACGGCGGGGGGGGGGGGGGGCAGTTGGGAGGAGTCCCCTGCCCCATGGTCTGTGAATAGATGCTGTACGAATGCGCACAGCATCTATTCTTGCAGGCAGAGGGGCTGGGGGCTGAC